>NW_026879648.1:0-27371 GCF_032173495.1 Musca vetustissima | reverse complement strand
ACCCAACAACAACAATAGGCGTGGATTTTTTAAAGGAATATTTTTTCAACACCCACAAAAACAATAGGCGTGGATTTTTTAAAGGAATATTTTTTCAACACCCACCAACAACAATAGGCGTGGATTTTTTTAAGGAATATTTTTTCCACACCCAACAACAATAGGCGTGGATTTTTTAAAGGAATATTTGTTCCACACCCAAAAACAATAGGCGTTGAGATTTTAAACGAATATTTTTTCCACACCCAACAACAATAGGCGTGGATTTTTTTAAGGAATATTTTTTCCACACCCAACAACAATAGGCGTGGAGTTTTTAAAGGAATATTTTTTCAACCCAACAACAACAATAGGCGTGGATTTTTTAAAGGAATATTTTTTCAACACCCACAAAAACAATAGGCGTGGATTTTTTAAAGGAATATTTTTTCAACACCCACCAACAACAATAGGCGTGGATTTTTTTAAGGAATATTTTTTCCACACCCAACAACAATAGGCGTGGATTTTTTAAAGGAATATTTTTTCAACACCCACAAAAACAATAGGCGTGGATTTTTTAAAGGAATATTTTTTCAACACCCACCAACAACAATAGGCGTGGATTTTTTTAAGGAATATTTTTTCCACACCCAACAACAATAGGCGTGGATTTTTTAAAGGAATATTTGTTCCACACCCAAAAACAATAGGCGTTGAGATTTTAAACGAATATTTTTTCCACACCCAACAACAATAGGCGTGGAGTTTTTAAAGGAATATTTTTTCAACACCCACCAACAATAGGCGTGGATTTTTTAAAGGAATATTTTTTCAACACACACCAACAATAGGCGTGGATTTTTTAAAGGAATATTTTTTCAACACCCACCAACAATAGGCGTGGATTTTTTAAAGGAATATTTTTTCAACACCCACCAACAAGAGGCGTGGATTTTTTAAAGGAATATTTTTTCAACACCCACCAACAATAGGCGTGGATTTTTTAAAGGAATATTTTTTCAACACCCACCAACAATAGGCGTGGATTTTTTAAAGGAATATTTTTTCAACACCCACCAACAATAGGCGTGGATTTTTTAAAGGAATATTTTTTCAACACCCACCAACAATAGGCGTGGATTTTTTAAAGGAATATTTTTTCAACACCCACCAACAATAGGCGTGGATTTTTTAAAGGAATATTTTTTCAACACCCACCAACAATAGGCGTGGATTTTTTAAAGGAATATTTTTTCAACACCCACCAACAATAGGCGTGGATTTTTTAAAGGAATATTTTTTTTTAAATCACATCATTTCTCCCACTGTAGAATAAATGTGTTTTTACCCAAGAAACCGTTTACCGTTATTATGTCAATGTCATCTTAAAGACGTTAATGAGAACGATTTCCATTTCATTGACAATTTGGTTACAATCATTTCTTTGTTTTCTCTGCCTTTCTTTTACAGATTATCCGAATTTCATCAAAAGCTGTAAAAAATTCATATCAAAGGTCTAATTGTAAATATTAACAAAATGTGGCCTCCTATGTCGTAATTTTGGGTAAGTAGCAATTTACGGGTTCCCCTCATATAAAAATGATTCATTACCTAGCAATGTTATTTTTTATTTTGTTGGTCATATTACAAAGAAGTTATTATCTTAGTGAGTAAATTATAAAATATGCAAATTTTTATTAAAAAAAATGACCAATAATAAAACACTAGCCTACAAATATTTTTTTTCCTTTCGAACCATAAGCACATGTTATACAAAAAATAGATTAACTATAAAGAACTTGAAATGCTCAATATGTGTCCCACAAAATCTACGGTAATTGGAGAAAATTCAGATTTTTACCAGTAAACTTCCGATATTTCTAAACATTGTCTTCATGGACCTTAACACCCTATCCACCTTCTTAACATTTGTTCCAAAATTGTGTAATTGAAATCTATTATCTCCCAAACCTCTCATTTAATGCGCATTTTGCAATAAATTCAAAAAATTGTAATAATTTATTTTCGCTTCTTTTCATAATAACAACAAAAATCTCGCCCCCAAATTTTAATTTAAGAATAGATTGGCAAAGTGTTGCAATAACAGGGCACGTCCAATCACGTAGCAATTGTAATTCCCACGTTTTGAAAGGCTATGAAGATGATCATCTTTATGAGGAAAATGATGAATGCCCATTTCGTGTAATCGGCCATTGGGCATGAGTTCAATAGAATAGTCAATTTTCCAATTTTTGTTTAATTATTGTTTATTGCAACAGATTCTTATTGGCCAGTCATATCGTTGCTGTGATTGATTTATAATTGTCCGGTTCAGAAGGTGTTATTATCACATTAATATCTATTTACGTATTTATGAGAGGTTTGTAGTTGCATCATTTTCGAAAATCATGGACAGATTAATCCCTTTGGTATTTAGTAATTCGATAATTTATTACAGGCGGAAATATGTTCATTAAAAAAAAAACAAAGTTCGATTATTCTAACCAAGCTGGAGTATTGGGGCTACTTTTGGTTAGACTCAGATATATATATATATATATATATATTAGAATAACTAATTTTGCCCATCCACAATATATTTATTTATAAGATGGCAAATGATTATTTCGATAATCAATACTTTGGTGGATGGTATAAACATGTACCGTTCTTCATAGTATGGATTTTATATTCCGTATGTTTGTATAATGTATAAATGTCTTGTCATATTCTACACTAATATCTTACACTCAGACCTTATGCCGGGCGCTTTTTAGAAATCAAACTTTATTGTTCTACTTAAATAAGACAAAACACAGCTTAAATTTCGAGTTAACGACCGATTGGCCGAATTGATGAAAAATACAGATATGTATTACATCGAAACAAGTGGATTTAGAAAAGGAAGGAACTGCTCGCAAATTTCATAGAAAACGGTTTCGATCAGATGCAAAAACAGTGGTGTCATTCGTCCATTTGTGGCCCGTCTAAATAAATAACATTTGCTAAAATTTAATAAATCTATTTTGTGCAGCAGACTTTGCGATTTTATATCAGCTCGACTTAGCGACCGTATTACCCTCAATCTAAATCTATCAATAGAATATGAATCCAGACTGAAATCCCGAAAACCGCATTTAAACTAGCTAAACAACCACACAACGAAAATACCCACTGCTTGGTTATCGCAGTGGAACTTTTTGGGTCGTAGCAACCCTCTTTTCAACCCACAAAATAAAACAACTGAATTCGAGCTATCACACAAACAATGGTCGTCTCCTCTCTTCCACAGGCCGATCGACCACATAATTTACAATTGCCTGGAAGAAGACGCAAGATTAATTACAGTAACTCGGAATTTTTTAAGAAATTCATACGCTAAATAAAATAATCCCCCAATTTTCGGTATTTAAAGGATTTTTGAACGATTTCCAAGTGACTTTTGATGGGGGTTACAACCAATAACACCCACTTGCCATCGGAAGTGGCTTCAATTATGTGTATAGCGGGTTACAAAATATCTTTGGAGAACGGTGTCGGCATACGTCAACTTTTTGTGATATTTGACACTTTTCTCGTAGACTTTAACCACACTGACTTGCAAAAAGTGTCTAATGGATATCAGACCCAATTTTTATAATAAGAATTTTAAAAATTTTTATGTAAAAATAAGTTTTTTTTTTTTTTTTGAATCGGAGTGGTATTATTTTTCCGAAATGACCAAATTGTAAACCAAGTACAGGTCGCATTTATTATCATAATTGGATGAAATATGACATAGCTCACTTATTTGGCCCAAGGACGAACCCTATAATGATGTGCTCGAAGTTTCGTTGAAATTGATAAACATTTAGATATATTTTCGTCCTATTTTGAGAAAATTGGGCACCAATGCCCCTATATTTAGATTAAGTTACGCATATCGAAGTTTCGTTGAAGTTTATGAAGTTTCGTGGAAATCGATACAGATTTAAATATATCTCCCAAATATATTTGCGTCCAATTTTATGTAAATGGTGCACCAAAGATAATATAACTGTTCGATTTACAGGAAATTGAGCAAATGGTATTGCCTAAGTATGTTAAAATCGGTTGAAATTTAGATATAACGCTCGTTCGATTTTATGTAAATGGTGGACAAAAGACTTTTTTCTCACATATACAAGAAATTTGCACAGCGTATTGAATTGCGTACACTGATCAAGGACGCACTGGCTGCAACATACTTAATGGCTTCCATAGATAATTTTGCTTGATTTCATACAAATGGTATGCCAAAGAAACCAAGTCTGCCCGATTTACTTGCAATTTTTCCAAGATTTCAGAAAGTGTTTTCAAAAAAATTTCAGAATAGGTTCATGTTTTATCATAGTCCCAGCTTAGGGGTCCATCCCCACTTTTCATGGTCTTAGACGCTTTTGCCAACAGATTGACATCCTTGATTCGCAGATTTCTTCTAACACTAGATTTACGGATGTGGAGTATATACCTAATTTTACGAAAGTGAACCAACTTAACTCATACCAGAAAATTTAAGTTTTTTGTGAAGAAAGCTGTTTGAATGCAATTTAAATAAAAAGTTCATTATAAGAAAATTCATAGAAAACGTTTTTATACCCTCAGCATTATGGCTAATGAGGGTATATACAATTTGATACAGTGAAAATGTACATCATCCGTTTCAGACAATTTGTAGTCGATTTACAAATGTTCGTCTGTCTGGCCTCTCTCTCGCCCAAACTGTGTGCATCGTAATATTTCTTCCAAACAAGATTAAAAAGTTCGAAGATGGAAAATATCGGTCCACTTCTTCTGGAACCTCCCCCAAATGGAAGAGCTGCAGGGGTCTTCATCCTGTGGAAGAGCTGCAGGTATTCTTCTTCCTATAGGGGAGCTGCATGCAATTTTCTTCCTATAGGAGAGCTGGTCGTCTTCTTCTTCCTGTGGAAGAGCTGCAGGTATTTTTCTTCCTGTGGAAGAGCGGCAGGCAATCTTCTTCATTTAAAAGAGCTGCAGATATTTTGCTTCCTTTGAAAGATCTGGAGGTATTCTTCTTCCTATAGAAGAGCTGGAGGTATTCTTCCTCCTATAGGAGAGCTGGAGGTATTCTTCCTCCTATGGGAGAGCTGCAGGCATTCTTCTTCCTGTGGAGGAGCTGCAGATATTTTTCTGCCTGTGGAAGAACTGCAGGAGTCTTCTTCCTGTGGAAGATCTGTAGGTATTCTTCTTCCTATGGAAGAGCTGCAGCTATTGTTCTTCCTATGGAAGAGCTGGAGATATTCTTCTTCCTATAGGAGAGCTACATGTATTTTTCTTCCTATAGGAGAGCTGGATGTCTTCTTCCTCCTAGAGGAGAACTCTAGGAATTCGTCTTCCTGTGGAAGCGCTGCAGGTATTCTTCTTCCAATAGTAGATGAATTGACTGTCCGATTTAAGCAACATTAAATCCGAAACCTCTTTGATAAAAACATGTACCATATATAAATCGAATAATAAAACCTATGTGTAACTCCGAAGACCTCCCCACACCATAGGCTGAGGGTATACATATGTCGGCAACACTGACTGATACTTTTACTTGTTTAGTCCGACATTGCTATACCAGAGGACGGAATGATTGCGCTGACCGCTATGAAATTTTACATGCATTTCCTGTTATGGTCAATGACTACGACTTAATTTTTGGTGATGCTAAATGATACTACGCGTATGAAATAGGCCGAAACTGTTTCGATAATGATCGGCAAATATTTAGCGGATCAAATGAACCAAGACTTTTATGAGATATAATAAAAAAATCAATTAATTCGGGAAATCATGATTCTGAAAAGATATCAGGGTGCAAATATCGCGAAATATTTCCTACGCTCGGAATATAGATCCGCAGAAAGTTAGATTTCAGTGGTAGTTGTATAGGGTATCATATGGTCTGATCCGTCGGAATATACTGCTACGCAAAGTGTACATATCTTCACTAGATACGAGGCTTAGCAGAATTTTCTTTTGGGCGATTTTAACTGTATATTCTGAAAAGTTACTGCGGATTAATTTGATTATTTCTGCAAGTAATCCATATTTCCAAGAAATCTCTATAGCGATACGAACTCAAATAACGAAGTTTATTCAGGAATAACAACGGCTCTAGTTAGATTGTAAGGCTACTGCATATGAAGATGCTCCTATATTTTATGTTATTCCAAAAAATGAGTTTTTGGAGTCGGTCCTTGAGGAAGCAATTATATATACAAATACAGTATTTTTCGGTTAATTGACCCTACTGTTAATTGGTTTCCACGCTTAATTGAACCACATGATGGGACAAAAAATATTTCATAGGAAAATACATGTAAATTTTCTCCGATAATTAAACTCTCTTAATTGATTTTCCCGCTTAATTGGTTCAAAATTCATGTCATCAAAAATAAATTTCCTTTTACTTTTCACCGGTTAATTGCATAATAATAATTGAAAAAAATCTGCCATTTTTTTACATACATATTTGACATAATTTGTGGAAAAGACTAGGTGGCATCTATACTAATTCAAAACATATGTTTATTGCTAAGGAAAAACTTCGAGAAAGCGTAATTTGTATTTGACATTGGATTTTTTTTAATCATTAGTAGTTCCAATTATACGTGATTACTGTAATTGAACACACTATTCAATTAGGCGGGTTCGGATAATTGATTCCTCGGTTAATTGAACGAAAATTTGTGCAAATTTTGATGTGCAATTAACCGAAAAATACTGTATCTACAAAGCTGTACACTTCCCAAATAAATCCGAAGAATAAACAAAAGATGCATAAAATGTGTTTGAGTGTGGTTTGGGTTCGGAGCACTTATGCACAAACCAGGACGATAGCGTCGATAGTTGTACCCGTAACCCTATCACACACCCACTCTCATCTTAGTTCTGCACAACACACTCGTTGGGAGTTTTTTTATTTGTTGTCAATCGGATTTTTCAGTCCTTAAAATATTCAATTGGATTACACATTTTGTTTTTCTAGTTGGATATTTCAATATTTCAAGCATACTTTAGGGCGTGTATGTGCATGTCAATGTCGATAATAAAGTGTTCACACATGGTCGATAATGGTTTATGTCCACGCTATTGGAATACCGACTTAACCCCTATGTGATACATCATATATTCGGTTATATTAATTCTATCCACTTAGAAATGGCAACGTAATTCATTTGTACAATATTCGGCTGGATTGTTTCTCATTAACTTTTTAGTGTTTATGACTGTGATATAGGGTAATATGGATATGTGCATATTAGGGCAGAGTGTTTTACCCTATAAAGATTAAGAACATCGATTCAATTTTAGGCATAGCTCCCATATATATTTTCGTCCTATTTTATATATAAGTGGTGAAAATACCAAGTTCGTTGGCTGAATAGACCTAAATTGTATACAGAATACCTCATATATCTCCGATTGCTACGAAATTTTGAAGAATGTACCAAATTGAGAATGTATCTATTGATATCTGTTTATCTCTTGAGATCTGTATCTATTGAGATCTGTTTAAATCGGTTAAAAATTCGATATACCTATATATATATATTTTGTTGGCCGACATTAATACGTATTTTACCTCTAGCTAGGTATAAATACGTGGGTATTAAATTTGGAAAATTTAAAGTTTCTAAAATGTTTCATTCGATGTTTAATTTCTTAATTAACTATTTATGCATTCTATTATTTTTTCGCAACTTTCCTCATTAATTGTTTAATTGTCGACCCCCTCTAATAATACATTTTTTGTTGTCGTTTTTTAATTATACATTTAATACAAATTTTTATTACTGATCTCTAAGGGCGAGCGTATCATCGTCGTCGAACAACTGTTGTCTGTTTGTGGTCTTTTAGGTCATAATCAAGATTTAATAGTTCGCCTCGCTTTATCTCCCGGCTTTGTGTGTCTGTTGATTTTTTGTTGATACTTGAGAGCTTCTTCGGTGAGTATTATCAATTTAATAAGACTTTTTTGTTCGTTTGGTGCAAATTACATTCAAATGTGTACAACAAAAGCAACAACAACATTAACAATAGCAAAAATAATTTCCATGCAATCACAATCTCACATAGCCATCGGTCGCATTAAATTAATTCGATAAGCACCGTTATTTATTTATAGAATTCTAGAAAACTTTTCATTATGGAGGAGTTTCTTGGGAATCTATAGTAAATTTGAAGCCACCCCAGTGGCTTGGGGATTTTCTATAGAAAATTTGAAGCTTGCCCAGAGGCTTGAAGATTTTCTATAGAAAACTTTAAAGCCACCCCAGTGGCTTGGGGATTTTTTATAGAAAATTTAAAGCCACCCCAGTGGCTTGGGGATTTTCTATAGAAAATTTAAAGCCACCCCAGTGGCTTGGGGATTTTCTATAGAAAATTTAAAGCCACCCCAGTGGCTTGGGGATTTTCTATAGAAAATTTAAAGCCACCCCAGTAACTTGGGGATTTTCTATAGAAAATTTAAAGCCACCCCAGTAACTTGGGGATTTTCAATAGAAAATGTGAAGTCACCCCAGTGGCTTGGGGATTTTCAATAGAAAATGTGAAGTCACCCCAGTGGCTTGGGGGTTTTTGAAGCCTTCCCAGAGTCTTGGGGATTTGCGAATCCTATCCATAGGGTTGGGGATTTTCTATAGAAGCTTTGAAACCTCCCTAAAAAATTTGTGACCTCCCGAGAGGCTTGGCGATTTTCTCTCTTTTAAAGGCTCGATATTTTTCAATCTTTGAATTTCTGTCTTTGATGGTGAATCACCAATTCCATTGTATCTCCTACACCTCCCATTTAGCCTTCATTGTGTTATTGACCCCCCTTGTTTATTAAAAGATAAGTTCCCAAGGTGACCAATTGATTATGGCACCACCCCTCAAGAGGTTAATAAAACCAAGCAGATGCATTTTGCTGGAAGATAACCTCCTACTCTCTACAACAAACAACAAAAGAACACAAGCTCAAGTCAGACTCACACACGATTCCATTCGGCAAGTACACAAAGACGCGAAGTGAAAGTATAAAAACCCTGAGAACTCAGAATCCATACAAACAGTATAATGAAGGTGTTCGTTGTGATTTTATGCTTAGCATCAGCTTCGGTAAGTAACTTCCCCATAAAATGACTACGAAATTCTAGAAAAATAATTTTTATTCTCGATTTCTGCCCCCACACAGGTCTTGGCCCATCACGAAGAGGGTCATGAGGGACACGAGGGTCATAACCACAACCATCACATAAATCATGATGGCCATGACTACACCGTCAAGACCAAAGAAGATTTGGCCAGATTCCGTGAAGAATGCGGCAAACAGTTGAATGTCCCAGCCGATAAATTGGAAAAATACAAGTCCTGGGAATATCCCAACGATGAGGTGACCCGTTGCTATATGAAATGCGTTTTCGAGAAATTTGGCTTTTTCGATGAGACGCATGGCTTCAATCCCTATCTTGTCCATCATCAATTGGCCGGTGGTCATGAACCTATCGATCATAGCGATGAAATTCATCAGAAGATTGACATGTGTGCCGATCATAATACCGAAAAATCGGATGCTTGTACTTGGGCCTATCGTGGCGGTATGTGCTTCTTGCAGAATCATTTGAAATTGGTGCAGGACAGCATTCACAGTCATTAAGTGAAGAAAGACTGGCAAATTTAGAACAAAGATGTGATATGCGATAGAGAAAAAATTGTCAAAAATAAAGACTTCGTTTACTTAAATTGTTCTCAGAATCGATGGATTTTTATTTCAGGACTTAAATTCCCCAGCTTATAAGGGACGCTTCGCAAATTCCCAAGCTTCAGGGGAGGCTTTACATTTTCTGTAGAGAATTCCCAAGGCTCTGGGGAGGCTTAAAATTGTCTATAGAAAATTCACAAGCCTGTAGGTAGGCTTCAAAATTTTCTATAGAAAATTCCCAAGCCTCGGCGGAGGCTTCAAATGCTCTACAAAAAATTACAAGCCTTTTGGGAGGCTTCAAATTTTCTATAAAAAATTAACAAGTCTCAGAGGAAGCTTCAAATTTTCTATAGAAAATCCCCCAGCCTCTGGGGAGGTTCAAAATTTGCTATAGAAAATTCCCAAGCTTCTAGGGAGGCTACAAAATTTTCTATGGAAAATTTTCAAATTTTCTATTCAAAATTTTCTATAGAAAATTCCCAAGCCTCTGGGGAGGCTTAAAATTTTCTATAGAAGGCTTAAAATTTCCTATAGAAAACCCCCAAGCCTCAGGGGAGGCTTAAAATTTTCTATAGAAGGCTTAAAAATGTCTATAGAAAATCCCCAAGCCTTTGCCAAGCATCTTGAGAGGTTTCACCAAATTTTCTATAGAAAATTCTCAAGCCTCTTGGGAGGCTTCACCAAATTTTCTATAGAAAATTCTCAAGCCTCTTGGGAGGCTTCACCAAATTTTCTATAGAAAATTCTCAAGCCTCTTGGGAGGCTTCACCAAATTTTCTATAGAAAATTCTCAAGCCTCTTGGGAGGCTTCACCAAATTTTCTATAGAAAATTCTCAAGCCTCTTGGGAGGCTTCACCAAATTTTCTATAGAAAATTCTCAAGCCTCTTGGGAGGCTTCACCAAATTTTCTATAGAAAATTCTCAAGCCTCTTGGGAGGCTTCACCAAATTTTCTATAGAAAATTCTCAAGCCTCTTGGGAGGCTTCACCAAATTTTCTATAGAAAATTCTCAAGCCTCTTGGGAGGCTTCACCAAATTTTCTATAGAAAATTCTCAAGCCTCTTGGGAGGCTTCACCAAATTTTCTATAGAAAATTCTCCAGCCTCTTGATAGGCTTCACCAAATTTTTGTATAGAAAATTCTCAAGCCTCTTGGGAGGCTTCACCAAATTTTCTATAGAAAATTCTCAAGCCTTTTGGGAGGCTTCACCAAGCCTCTAGGGAGGCTAAAGATTTTCTATTGAAAATTGTCAAGCCTCAGTGGAGGCTTAAGATTTTCTATAGGAAATTGTCAAGCCTCTGTGGAGGCTTAAGATTTTCTATAGAAAATTCCCAAGCCTCTAGGGAGGCTTAAGATTTTCTATAGAAAATTCTCAAGCCTCTGTGGAGGCTTCAACATTTACTATAGAAATTTGCTGTAGAAAATTTCCAAGTCTTTTGGGAGGATTGAAATTTTTTAGGGTCCTCAAAATGTTCTAAATTTTCAGTTGAAATTCGCCTCAGTGTTTTAACGGAAGATTCTACAAAAAGTGTCTATAGAAAAATTTCCCTAGCCTCTTAGAGATGCTCCAATATCCAAAAGAAAATTCCCAAGCCTCTTGGAAGGCTTCAAATGTTCTATTGAAAAATCCACTCAGTCTCTAAGGAGGCTTAATAGCAAATTCCGCCAGTCTCGTCAGGCTTAAAATCTGCACATATTCTATATAAATTTCCTAAACCCCCTTGAACACTTTTTGTTTTGAAAAACTTGAAATTACGTTCGCTTCGAAATCGAAACTAGTTTCCTCTCTCTTCACACTTTTAAAATAATTATTAGCATGCTATCTTCTTTGAATCATCTTTTCGCATCTCATCTTGTCAGAAGCCAATAACAAATCACCTAAAATAACAATAGACAGTTTCAATTCGAAAGAATTTGCACAAGCCCCTTTGTGGAGTTGTTGGTGTACGACAGCAACATACCCGCATATCTTATGGATTTGAATATTGCCCCTTATTCGGTTCATAAGAGATTTTTGTTCTTGGAAAGGTAATTAAGTTAGATTTGATTACTATGGTAATTAAATAACGAATAATGGATAATTGTATTCATTCAGTCACTCATACGAAGTTATTTGCTGTCAATTGCATTGAGAAGTCCATTATGAATTAGCTTTTTGCAACAACAGCAACACAACAACAAGAACAACAATTCATACATATATTTGGCACAAGAATCTATAAACAAAAGGCTTGTGTGTGGTGGCTGCTTTCATTTATCAGCATCGATGTATGGGGGCTACTGTTACTGAGTTTGAGAGATTAGACCGAGTGGGAGACTTTCAATTGTTCTTCGAAACTATGCTTGGCAACTAAATCAAAAGACAATAAAACCAGATACACTGCAAATTATTTCAATGTTCTATTCAAGTGGATTGAATTGTGATTATTATAAGCTTCATAAGATTCAGTGTAGTATACACACGCACATACATATTGCGAGATCTGCAGCTACAATGTTCTTTGTATGTATTTTCCATGAATATTGTATATTTTTGATATTTTATTAAGAATGAGTATGACAGAGGAGTATAGCCATTCGGTGTCGAACTTATGATACCCTATAAAATGACCCCCCATCAGAAAGTGTGGAAGAATAGAGCCCATCTTCAGATTTCGATTCATATAAAATTTACAATTTGCGAGAAGGTATAAGATTAAGTAAATCGTTGGGTCCGATTCAGTCAAAATAGTTTACAAACTACGCCATCTACTGTAGACATACTGATTTCAAACTCTTCACTATCTATATCCGATTTGGAAACACATCCAAATGTTTTAGTCTCTGATCATGTTCCTATTACGTGCAAAATTCATGGTTCTGTTAAATGTTCGGAAACTAGTTTTCTCCAGTATCATCTAGCTGATTTGATTGCTATAAGGAGATGGGTAGACAATCAAATCGGTTCACTGAACATATCGGACGAAAACATTGACAATTCTCTACAAAAACTTATCGATATAATCAAGGGTGCTACAGAAAAGATTCCACGCAGCAAGTCATTAGCTTCGGTCAGGCAGTTATCCCCTGACACTCTTCAATTAATGCGTCAAAAAAGAGCAACGTTAAGAATGCTTCAGCGATGTTCTGATCCAAACCAAAGAACTACCCTTGCAAACATTTTGAAACAGCAAAGGCGTTTTATAGATTTTTACATCGACATAGACCGAAATAAAAGGTGGTTCAATTTCATATCCAAATTACCAACGGGAAGTCAAAAATTTTGGAAGATATCAAAAATAATAAGAGGAAAGAACAATTCCATTCCAACACTAAAATTCGATGGAGCTGAAATATCCTCTCCAGCTAACAAAGCTAACTTGATTGCGAACGAATTCGAAAAAAACCCATTCCATAACAATTAATAATCGATCACCTATGGACAGAAAGGTCAATCAAGTCAAAAGCATAGTGGAAAACACTGAAATTGGAACTTTAAACTCTGAGAGTGAAATTAGGGCATCTGAACTGATTGCAATTACGAAACAAGTAAAAAGTAGAAAAACCCCTGGAATAGATAATATTCACAATATTCTACTTAAAAAATTGTCACCTTTATTTTTTGACACTTTGGCAAAAATTCTAAACAATTTCATGAGCGCTGGCGTCTTTCCGGATACATTCAAGCAGGCAAAAGTAATACCTATACACAAGAAAGGAAAAGATCCTAAGTCACCAACTAGTTACAGGCCAATCAGTTTGCTTAGCTCTTTAGGCAAAATATTTGAAAAAGTCCCGTTTTTACAGAGGATAATGACATATTTTATAAAAAACAATTTGGATTCCGAAGAGAACATTCAACAGTTCATCAAATTAAACGTGTCATAAAGACAATCGAGCAGAATAAAGCCTCTAGACAAAGTACCGGAATTGTATTGTTGGACATAGAAAAGACCTTCGATACAGTTTGGCACGACGGCGTTGTATACAAACTGCATAAACATTCATATCCATTATATATTCAAAAACTTATACAAAGTTTTTTAAACAAAAGAACGTTTCTGGTCAGCATTGATAACAGTTTGTCAACACCTCGAACGATACCTGCTGGTCTTCCCCAAGGATCAGTGCTCTCACCGGTTCTGTATTCAATATACACTTCGGATATCACAATCAAAGGAAACCATGATGCAGTTTTTTATGCAGACGATAGCGCAATCATGTGCGAAAAGGGAAAAGTATCAAACGCTATATTAAAACAACTAGCTTTGTCGTTAAAACACATCGAAAAATATTTCCATAGATGGAAAATTAAAATAAACCAGGATAAAACCCAAGCTGTGATTTTCCCATTTAACAAATCGCCGAAGCGTATTCCGAGTATTCCCCTAATATTTATGGGGAATAATATCGAGATAAAAAAGTCTATCAAATACTTAGGAGTAACTCTGGATTCTAAGCTATCTTTTCATGAACACGTTAAAGGCATTAGTGAAAAGGCTATAAATTGTGGAAGAGCGCTGTATCCTCTACTAAACAGAAGATCTAGTCTCAATACCAGCAACAAAATATTGCTGTATAAAATTTGCATTAGACCAATAAAGACATACGCTTGTCAAGTAAGGTTCCATAGGACAGCCAAGTGTCATTTAAAAAAATTACAGATCATACAAAATAAGAACTTAAAAATAATTCACAAACTTGGTTGGAGATATCCAACACACCGTCTTCATAATCAATTTGGACACCAGACCTTAAACATGGTAATGCAGAATTTGACGCTGTCATTCGACGAAATATGCAGAATGTCTAACTATGATATCATTAGAAATTTAATGTAAATATAAAGTATGAAGATTTATTACCAAATAGGAATCCAAAATACCAAATTGTAGCGAATTCAGTAGCGAACTGTGCTCAAACTGCCAATATACCGAAAATATGGGGGATACCCAACAAATTTTAACCAAATTGATAAATTTTGGCAGGAACATTTGGTACCCAACTAGATCAAAAACATGTTCAAAATCCTCAATATCCAAATTGTAGCGAACTGTGCTCAAACCGCCAATATACCGAAAATATGGGGGATACCCAACAAATTTTAACCAAATAGATAAATTTTAGCGGGAAGATTTGGTACCCAACTAGATCAAAAAACCTGTTCAAAAACCTCAATATCCGCTTATTTTGGGTTTCTGCTATCTGTTGTGTTTGCAGCTTTTCGACGTCGAGTTTCCGTGTTGTGTTAGATCGCACCTTTGCTGCTACATTAAGACGAGTGCGAACCTTGGCTGCTACAATATCCGAATCGATATTCGCTCCTCGGATCGATCGAACGTCTAAAACCCTGCATGAATGCCTTCCGTCTATCCCAACATGATCGATTTGATTTCTCGTTGTTTGATCGGGAGAAATCCAAGTGACCTTGTGTATATCGAAATATTTAAATCTGGTGCTACTAACTACCATGTTTTTGGTTGCCGCGAAGTCAATCAACCTCATGCCGTTGTTGGATGTTTCTTCATTGAGACTGAATTTTCCGACAGTGGGGCCAAAGATATTTTCCCTTTTGATTTTTATGTTAAAATTTTAATGTTAAGGCCAGGGCAGCGGTCATATACTTTTTCTAGGTGCTCATCTTTGTCTCCCGTCGGAGCATGAGCATAGATAAGACTGAAGAAGAAGAACTTCGCTTTTATACGGATTATAGCAAGTCACTCATCTACTGGAGTGAATCTAGAGACGAAATTTTTTTATTATCCGCAGACAAATTTAAGTCTCGTTTCATGTCAGCTATGATACAGTGCGTAATCTTATGATTTGCTTAGGCCTGTCCCTTTCCATCGCATTTCCTGTAAGGCAATAATATGGGCTTTGTACTTCTTGAGTAGATGCGCCTGTTCTGTAGTGCAGATCGTGGTCCTTTCTATGTTTGCGAGGGTCGTCAACATCAGGGATGTTTGTTTTATTTTTCTTTGCTTTTTCATAGTAGGTGTTGTGTGGGCAACTTATCCAAACCCATTTCTTTATAGTTCTTGTGGGTGAACTGCTCACTATTTCAACGGGTAATGCAAATATCTACCCCAGGTGACACCGCGGAGAGGTCAGTGTCCACAATTGAGATGAAAGAGGGGCCAATATAAGCCTGGACTTCGCCATGTTAAAGCCAATCAGAGCCGTTGCTTGGTATCTCCTACGTCACTCGATAAATATAAACTATATTCAAAAAAATATGACATTTCGATTTTGACCTCATGCCACTTGTAAACCGTTACCTAAAAGCTATGAAAGTTTACTGCTGTAAAGCTCAATGCCTTAGATTTGAAACATATAAGGTTTTTCCCACTCTACCTAAAATGGACTTTTTGTGGCACATAGTGCGTCGTTGACAAATGGCGCCCAACTTAGGCGTACCCCAATTACATTTACATTTCATTGTTCAAGCTCAAGGAATGGACATGTTATGGGGGTACTTTCGAAAATAATAATGGCTACCAATGTGAAATTCAAGTGTATGATGATACCGAAACGATTGCTAATGATATTGGCGTCCAATGCGGGGCCCAAGTATAAAACCGTTAAGGAAACCAAACTAATTTGTCACATTTGGATTATATAATATCTTTAGCTGCTATGTTCGGATCTTCAATATTCTATATCGTATATCATATTGCTTTCAAGTAAAGCCAATTACAGGGTTGCCCATATTCGACGGACCCATCTGGTAACGCCATAACTTTTGACAGAGATGTCACATCGCTTAATGACATACCGAGTTTGAAGCGTCAGTCCAAGCATATTTTTACCATGAACCAATACGATGGAAAAAACGATGGAAAATGCAGCAAAAAGGCACAATACGTCATCAACGCCAGAGGCGGCCATTTGAGAGATATCATATTCAAAAATTTATGTAAACAAATCTACTTGGAACAAATTAAATGATTAACATTGCCAACCGTCAAATTTTTATTTTTTTCTTTGATTAAAAAAAAAAAAAAAAACAATGGGTCCGTCGAATATGGGCGTCCCTGTATAAGTCGGTGTTTGAAAGACGTTCTGCTCTCTATTTGCAAAAAAACTCTAGTAGTCGATTATCACAATCCTCCCTAAATGCCATTTTTTATAATTAGAAAAAATTAGCAATGGCAGAAAAAGATAATAATAGCTTGGTGCCAATTCCGGACTGTATGACGGATTCATTAAAACTTTCCCACCAAGCTCCCGACGTTTCTGGCGAGTCACTGTATATGTGTGCGACTTAGCGTTGTCCTGGTGGAACACGAAACATCTCCTGTTGGCCAATTCTGACCGTTTCTTGTCAATTGCTATCTTCAAACGGTGCAGTTGTTGACAGAAGAGATCAAAATTTAGCGTTTGGTCATAAGAAAGCAACTCGTAATAAATAATCCCCTTCTAGCCCCACCAAATGCTTAGCAGAACCTTCCTGGCTGTTAGTCCTGGTTTGGCCACCATTTAAGGTGCTTCACTGCTCTTTGAACAATATCGTTTTCGCACAGGGTTATCGTATGTAATCCATTTCTCATCTCCAATCACCATCCGTTTAAGAAATGGGTCTATCTCATTCCGTTTGGCCAAGGCTTTCAGATGAAAATTCGATGCATCCTGTTTTTTTTTGTTAATTGGTGTGGCACCCAAACATCGAGTTTCTTTTGAATCCAGCTTAGAGTAAAAAGTATAAAACTGTTTTATGGTTTGATTTTTAGTTCCTGGGCGATGCTGCTAACATGCCGGTCAACTTCGATCATTACTCCGATTTTATCGAAATTTTCGACGACCCGCCTAAATTATTTCTTGTTCTCCAACCTAATACTAATATGTAACTGTAATAGTTAAGGTCAAAAAGACTGAGAATCCAAAGTAGGATTACGTATTCTCCATAGTAATAGAATTACTATTCTTTATTAAACCTTAGTATTTATATGAAACAAAAAAAAAAAAAAAAAAAACCCTGCCTTAAATTTAAGTTTTAAAAAATCTAAATCATTCGCACGTAATTAGAACTTCTTAATCCATATTAAATTCTTAACCACAATCTTTGGTTGGTTAAGATATATTAATTATGCAAATAAAATGCCAATTGGAAAAAAGGTGTAAAGACAATAACTTTTTTAATTACATTTCAAAGTAAAACATGTTTAGAATTTCATTAGTAAATCGAAGAAGCGAACAACGAACTCCTATGGCATGGCAGCCTTTTCTGCAGAAGGGGAATAAATACGTTCTTCAATACTTTTACAAAATTTGCATATAATTTCTTAGCAAACAATCTCCTGTCGTAGCAATGATACGAAAGGATAAAAATGTGGCATGTGGTTGAAGCACCTCCCCTCCCCGCTTCTATCCCTTTTCCCCCTCTGTCACTTATACAAATTGTTAAGTTGAACATGACTTTTAATCTGTAATGAAGTATGGCATCTATACAAACGTGTGTGTGTGCGAGTGAATGTACTATGATGATCCTTCTTAAAGGATAACACATTTTTCATATGTTCAACTATTCACTTAACTTTTCTGAATTATTTTGGCACAACATTCCCCATCCTCTTTGACTGCAGGATAACAATAACAACAATAGACATAAAAAACATATTTAAAATTTTATTTAAATTGAAAATTTGTTACTTATTAAAAAAAAAAGAATTCTAAAATCTTCAAATCTACCACAACAGGCACGTGTCGCTCGCTAACAATGGCCAGTCAACCAAACCAAACCGAACCAGCAAATCCAGCATCTAAACAATTTTATGGTACCCTTACTTTAAAACTAAATCCTCTCACCCCCTCTTGTTATGACTGATGGCTGGTTGTTTGGTTACCACACACACACACTCAAACATCTACCCATCCTCTCTTTGGGAATAGCGTGAATTTTCAAAAAATTGAAAATGACATCTCGTACTGTTATAATCCTGTTTTCAAAAGATTACTGTCACCAAAACATATTTTCCGTTTCTCAATTCAATTCGAAATTATTTATAATCAAATTTTCTGACCTGGCAAATTGTCATTGTTATTTGGGCGACTGTTTATTCTCTGTTGGTTACGCTCACTCCAAACAAACGTCCTCCCTCTCTCTTTATGTCTGTTTGTATCCTTTTTGTTTTGGTATTAAAATGCAAGGGGTGCACAACTTGCCGTAGCATGTGTATGTCAGTTGAGTTTGTATTGAAAATGGATAAAAGGATGCTGTTTGAAAAATAAAAAGAATTATGATTTTAATGGTCAAAAACTTTATCCATTTTTAGAGGAATGGTTAACATAAATTATCGACTTGCAACTGTTTTTGAGAGAGTGTTTTTTTTTGTGGAGGAAATATTTTATATTTACAGTTTTTGTGGCATTGTAATATTTTTTCCGAACTGACCTATTGGATTTTTAAAAAATAATTTCTATAACATCACTTCTGGTCTTTTAGAAGAAGGTTTTCTATAGGAAGACCTACTGGTCTCCTATATAACATCACTTCTGGTCTTTTAGAAGAAGGTTTTCTATAGGAAGACCTACTGGTTTTAATAGAATTTCTAGTCTTCTATTAAAATCTTCTTCTCTTGTTCTATAAGAGGGACTACTCGTGGTCGTCTGGGTGACATAGGAAATTATAGATACCAATCAAAGGTTATGATTGGCATTAGCATGGCAAAGTCCGGGCCCATCTTTGTCATCTTTCATCTCAATTGTAGACACTGACCTCCCCGTTGTGTCACCTGGGGTAGCTCCTTTCAACACCCGTTGAAATATTGAGCTGATAAAAAAACAAACTTTCTTAATGTTGACGACCCCCGCAAGCGTATAAAAGACCACGATCTTAGAATCTGTCCTTAGAATGTACGCATAACCAACATTATTGCCTTACAGGAAATGCGATGGAAAGGGACAGATGTAAATAAAGCAGATGATTACGCACTGTATTATAGCTGTCATGAAACGCGACATTAATTTGGCTGCGGATTTATGGTTAACAAGAGAATAAAAACCTCGTCTCCAGATTTACTCCAGCAGTTGAGAAATCTCATTGGCGCCCATGCTCCGACTGAAGACCAAAGACATATTCTAAGAGCGCCTATAGACAGTATGTGACCGCTGCCCTGTCCATGACATTAAAATTCAGCTTGGAGATCGGAAGGGAATATATTTTCGGCAGCAACGTCAAAAAATTCAGCCTCCATGAAGGAACATCTGACATCTGGCATCTCGATATACACGAGGCCACCTGGATTTCTTCCGATCAAACAACGAGAAATTAAATCGATCATGTTGTGATAGACGGAAGGCATTCATCCAGTGTTTTAGACGTTCGATCGACCCGGGAGCGAATGTCGATTCGGACCGCTACCTTGTAGAAGTCAAGGTTCGCACTCGTCTTAACGTAACAGCAAAGGTGCGATGCAACACAACACGGAAACTCGACGTCCAAAAGCTGCAAAAACACATCAGATAGCAGAAGCCTCCTCCGCTCAACTTATCCACCTGCTTGACGAAAACACTCCTTGTCAGAATAATATAGAAGCTCAATGGCTACGAATTTCCCAAAAGCAACAAATGGGTACCAAAGACCACCATCAAGAAACTCGTGGTACGATCAGGAGTGTCGCAACGCTACGAATGGGAAAACGCAGTGTATAGAGCAACCCTGAAAACAGTAGCAACACGCAATGCAAGAGAGAATTATCGGGGAAAAGGAAAGAGAAGGAACGTATTTTCAAAAGAAAGAACAAGAAAAACGTGCGCGGGAGCAAGTCGATATGTACAGGAGTCAGAATGAAATCCGAAAATTCTACCAACGGGTAAAACACCAAATCGAAGGCTTTGCTGCAGGCACATCCTCTTGTAGAGATGAAGAAGGAAAGCTGGTGATAGAAACAGACAGCGTGTTGAGGATCTGGAAGGAGCATTTTGCAAAGCTTCTGGTATCAAATTGTGGTGGTGAAGAATGTACCCCAGAACCAATAAGAGATGATGGTATATATTGTATACCACTTGGCCAAGATGAGGTTAGAATAACAATCAATCGGCTAAGAATAATATAGTAGCGGCTGCTGACGGGTTACAAGCCGAACTGATTAAGACTGATGGTCAGATGCTGGTCAGGAACATGCACCAGCTTATTAGTATAATTTAGCTAGAGGAATGCATGCCCAATGATTGAAACCTTAGCATCCTATGTCCGTGCACAAAAAAAGGAGAATACGATATGTGTCAACTATAGAGGAGTAAGTCTCCGTCCCATCGCATATAAAGTGCTATCCAGCGTGCTGTTTGAACGACTGAAGCCAATAATCAATGACATGATTGGACCATACCAATGCGGCTTCAGACCTGGCAAATCCACCATAGACCAGATTTTCACACTGCGCCAAATCTTGGAAAAGACCCACGATAAACACCCCCATTCATTCCACATATTCGTCGACTATTAAGCTGCATTCAACAACCCAATCCGCTTAGAGGTGTTTAAAGCCATGTCTGCGTTCGGCATTTCTACAAATTAATACGGCTATGTAGGATAACTTTAAGTGGCGCATGGTCGAACGAGAATTCAGACAAAGTGACCGTTTGTCGTGTGATCTTTTTAACATTCTGCTGGAAAAGGTCATACGAGGGGCAAAGGCGAACAGAAATGACACTCTGTACACCAAACAACACATGTTACTCGCCTACGCCAATGACATCGATATAATGGATCGAACATTGCGAGCGGTAACAGCCACCTTTGAACAAAGTAAGGAGGAGTCTGCCAATGTGGGAGTGGCAGGAAATGGCGAGGAGACTAGTAGACTCGAACCAGCTGTGGAACTTGAGAACTACAGCTTCGAGGTAGTCGAAGATTTGATATACCTTGGTACCGCCATATATAAAAGTAATTACATCAGTTTTGAAATTCGGAGAAAGATAGTGTTGGCCAACAGATGCTACTATAGTCTAAGTAAGCAGTTTAGAAACAAGGCCACCTCCCACCAGACTAAACTCACACTGATTCTATCCGTGCTGGTGTATGGTTCTGAAGCATGGGTACTTGCGCAAGCAGATGAGGCAGTTCTTGGAGTTTTTGAGAAAAAATTTCCGAATATCTACGTCGACGGAGGATATCGCCGTCGAATGAATCACATGGACGTCGACATATGCAGACGTATCGAACTGCCAAACCATGTTATGCGAATAGATGAGATTGCCCCATTTAAAACGTCATATAGAAGCAAGCCAACTGATGGTTCACGCAGAAGGGGAAGGCCACGAATTCGATGGACAGATCAAGTGGACGATAAGATATCGAAATGTGGTCTTTCAAATTGGAAACCTGCGCACAAGACCGACGCGCCTGGAAATATTTTTCAAGCTCGACTTATGAAAAAAAAATTCTGTCTCCTGTTCACCGCCTTGAAGAAGACTTACAGTCTATAAGAAAAGAATGACGTAGTGGTATTCTATAAAAAGATCTACGGGTCGTTTATATGAAGACTTACTGGTCTTCCATAGGAAGATATAGAATAGCAGTAGTTGACCGGTAGGTCTTATGGAATACCATAGGACTTTCTTTTAAGAGACCACTAGGTCTTCTCATAGAAAAGCACTAGCTTTTCTTATAGAATACCACCATGTCTTCTTATACAAGGCCACCAGGTCTTCTTTTAGACATAGTCTCCCATAGAGAGTTTTAACTGAATTTTCTTATCAAAGTGGATGTGTGACATTTCGGGATCTGGGAGGGTCAGAACCATCTTTGCACAAAATTTTCGTCACAGGTCTATGCATTGACGTATCTTCAATAAAAAGGCCCCACTACTTTTTCATTATTTTGAAAATTTTAGCTTCAATTTTTACATCGCAGTGACTGTATTTTTTATGTCGTGTTCGTGTTGAAAATTATATTTGCAGATACGTTAGAAATACCTTCATATAAAGTCCTTGGCATATTTTCGGTATTTTGAATATGGGAAATGTATAGAATGTTCGGCTTGGCTGAACACCCGAAGCTAGAATTAAAAAAAACTGATTTTCGAAATTCCAATTCCGGATTTTTTCAAATATAGATTTTATAATCCCCGAAATGCTCCAAATGGGAATTTGTAAAACTTCAAGAATTTTCAAATCGTGAATTCTTAAGTAGGGGTTTTTCAAGAAGCATCCTAGCTTTTATCAACGTGATACTTATTGTTATAAAAACTCGCGCTTATAGCTGTGTTAGTCTTTTTAAAATCTTGTGGCTCTGAAGTAAGAAGAGAGTATTTCATGGATAGATGCTGACATACTTTGAATAATATTTCTATAAAGTCCATTAAGATATTTACAATATATCCAATTTGTATAAGACCTTTAGAACACATTAACAAGGTCGTACAGATGTATTCTATATGTAATACCACAGGTTCTTCTTGAAGCAATTAAATAAATCGATTTCATGGTGGTCTTCAGAATCTGGTGTGAAAATGGTGAACTGTAGAAATTTCACACAGGCATGTCTATCTTATTTAATAATAACGATCTCTCTTTCTCAAGTGTATTTCTTGAGAATAAATCTATAGGAGTTCTTTCAACCGTAACATTACAAAACCGCACACGTTGTCATAATCCGCAAAATGGTTAACAATTTCATCGAACTAATAAGGGTGTATCAGAATCTGATCTACTAATTGCATTTATATTGTTATCAATTGCATCACTTTTTTATTGTAAATCTTCCAATTTTGTACAAAAATTTTGCACACACACATTTTGTAACATCTCTTAATAAATCCCATTAAATAAACCTTATTTTCGAATAGAATAAATATTTGCCCAACCGAATATTCAGTCAAGTGGAAAAATAACACACTCTTGTCAGCAGTAGTCACCCTTGTGAAAATGGCAAGGAAAAAGGAGAAAGCATTTAACAAAAGATAAATATTTCGATGGGGGAAGGATATCAGGGCATGCAAGTGCACAGAGATGGCTGGGTGGGATATTGAGTGAAGAAAATATTTATTTAGTGAATTTCATGTAGAAAAGGTCAAATTTTGACACTACATATTATGGAGCGGGACATACGATGGGAAAATGAGAAAAAAAAAATAGTAAAAAATTACCCTGCAAATATTTTTATTTCGCATTAACCTTATTTTCTTACAACTGATAAATAAATATTTATGTTAGGGAGTTGAAGAGGGATAATTGCAAAGATAGAGTCATTATTGAAGGGTTTACGCTGAATAAAAAGTATTATGGACCTGCATCAGCAATCTTCTTCTTATTAGCTGGCTTGAGACGGAACTTTCGTTCCATAAGCCGAGCTTAAAAAAAATCCAGGCGCGTCGGTAATTTGCGCAGTTTTTCCAATTTGAAAGACCATTTTCGGCAATGTTGTCTTCCACTTGATCTTTCCATCTTATTCGTTGCCTTCCCCATCTGCGTGCACCATCAGGTGGTTCGCTTTTATATACCTTTTGGGCTGGGACATCTTCATCCATTCTCACAACATGACCTAGCCAACGTAGTCGCTGCAGCTCAATACGTCTAACAATGTCGGTGTCCGAGATTAGCTGTTACAGCTCATGGTTCATTCGACGGCGATATTCACCGTCAACGCAGATCGGCCCATAGATCTTTCGGAGAATTTTTCTCTCAAAGTACCCATGCTTCAGATCCGTATAACAGCACGAGTAGTATCGGCGTCTTGTAGAGTGTGAGTTTGGTCTGGTGGGAGGTGGCCTTTCTTTTGAGTTGTTTGCTCAGACCATAGTAGCATCTGTTGGCCAGCACTATCCTTCTCCGAATTTCAAAACTGAAGTCATTAGTTTTATTTAAGGCGGTAGCAAGGTATATAAAATCTTTGACTACCTCGAAGCTGTAGTTCTCAAGTTCAACAGTTGGTCCGAGTCTACAGGACGTCTTGCGCGTTGATACCATCAGCTTTGTCTTCTCGCCGTTTACTGCCAGACCCGCTTTGGCAGACTTGTTCTCAATTTGTTCAAAGGTGGCTGTTACCGCTCCCAATGTTCGACCCATTATGTCGATGTCTTCGGCGTAGGCGAGTAACATGTGTTGTTTGGCGTACAGAGTGCCATTTCTGTTCACCTTTGCCTCTCGTATGACCATTTCCATACCAGGATGTTAAAAAGGCCACACGACAAACTGCCACCTTGTCTGAATCCTCGTTCGGTATTAAAGGGCTCCGAGAGGGGTTTTCCGACTTCAACTGCTGATCTTGTGCCAGTTAAAGTTATCCTGCATAGCCGAATTAATGCAGGAAACGCAGACATGACATTAAACACCTCTGAACGGATAGGGCTATCGCATGCGGCTTTATAGTCGACGAATAGGTGGAATGTGTCGATGTGTTTTTTGTGGGGTTTTAACAGGATTTGGCGTAGAGTGAAAATCTGGGCAAGGGTGGACTTGCCAGGTATGAGGCCGCATTGCTATGGTCCTATAATGTCGTTGATCATTGGCTTTAGTCTTTCACACAGTACTCTGGATAGCACTTTATATGCGATGGGACGGAGACATATTCCTCTATAGTTGGCACTCCTCTCTTCTTTTTTTTGTGCACGGGACACAGGATGCTGAGGTTCCAATCATTGGTCATGCTTTCCTCTATCCAAATTATACTAATCAGCTGGTGCATGCTCCTTACCAGCATCTGACCACCAGCCTTGAATAGTTCGGCTTGTAAACCATCGGCACCTGCTGCTTTATTGTTTTTCAGTCGATTGATTGCTATTCTGACCTCATCTTGGCTAGGTGGTATACACTCTATACTGTCATCTATTATTTGTTCTGGGGTATCCTCTTAACCGCTACTATTTGATACCTGAAGCATTTCAAAATGCTCCTTCGCTATCCTCAACACGCTGTCTGTATCTGTCACCAGGTTTCCTTTTTCATCCCTACAAGAAGATGTGCCTGCACCAAAGCCTTCGGTTTGTTATTTTACTCGTTGGTAAAATTTCCGGACTTCATTCTGACTCCTGTACATCTCGATTTTATTCTTCCTTCTTTTTTCTGAAAATACGTTTCTCCTCTCTCCTTTTCCCCCGATAGTTCTTCATCGCATTACGTGTTGCTACTGTCCGCAGGGTTGCCCTATACGCTGCGTTTTTCATATCAGTAGCATTACGACATTCCTGATCGTATCACGGGTTTCTTGATGGTGGTCTTTGGTACCCAAGTGTTGCTTTTGCTGTAGTTTGTAGGGAGTGGGCATTACCTGTCATTGTGCTTCTATATATTATTATCGGGACAAGGGGTGCTTTAGTCAAGCAGTTGGGTAATTTGAGCGGAGTAGGCTTCTGCTACCTGTTGTATTTGCAGCTTTTCGACGTCGAGTTTCCGTGTTGTGTTAGATCGCATTTTGCTGCAACATTAAGACGAGTGCGAACCTTGGCTGCTACAAGGTAGTGGTCCGAATCGATATTCGCTCCTCGTATCGATCGAACGTCTAAAACACTGGATGAATACCTTCCGTCTATCATAACATGGTCAATTTGATTTCTCGTTGCTTGATCAGGAGAAATCCAGGTGGCCTTGTGTATATCGAGATGCTTGAATCTGGTGAGGCTAACTACCATGTTTTTTTGCTGCCTCGAAGTTAATCAACGAAGCTAATCAACGTTGTCGGGTGTTTCTTCGTGGGGGCTAACTTTTCCGACAGTGGGATTTGGTTTTCTTTTTCGTTGCATTTTCATAGTAAGAGGTGTTTTCCGAGTGTGGGCAACCAACCCGACGCCTCAACCCATTATTTTATAGTTCTTATGGCACATATTAGCTCACTATTTCAATGGATGGTGTCTAAAAAATATTCTATATTAATGGGTGTCTAAAAAATATTCTTTTAAAAAATCCACGCCTATATTAATGGGTGTCTAAAAAATATTCTTTTAAAAAATCCACGCCTATATTAATGGGTGTCTAAAAAATATTCTTTTAAAAAATCCACGCCTATATTAATGGGTGTCTAAAAAATATTCTTTTAAAAAATCCACGCCTATATTAATGGGTGTCTAAAAAATATTCTTTTAAAAAATCCACGCCTATATTAATGGGTGTCTAAAAAATATTCTTTTAAAAAATCCACGCTTAAGTAGGTCCTTGAAAAATATTCTTTTAAAAAATAACGCTTCTTTTGGTCTTGAAAAATATTCTTTTAAAAAATCCACGCCTCTGTATGTCTTGAAAAATATTCTTTTAAAAAATCCACGCCTATATTAATGGGTGTCTAAAAAATATTCTTTTAAAAAATCCACGCCTATATTAATGGGTGTCTAAAAAATATTCTTTTAAAAAATCCACGCCTATATTAATGGGTGTCTAAAAAATATTCTTTTAAAAAATCCACGCCTATATTAATGGGTGTCTAAAAAATATTCTTTTAAAAAATCCACGCCTATATTAATGGGTGTCTAAAAAATATTCTTTTAAAAAATCCACGCCTATATTAATGGGTGTCTAAAAAATATTCTTTTAAAAAATCCACGCCTATATTAATGGGTGTCTAAAAAATATTCTTTTAAAAAATCCACGCCTATATTAATGGGTGTCTAAAAAATATTCTTTTAAAAAATCCACGCCTATATTAATGGGTGTCTAAAAAATATTCTTTTAAAAAATCCACGCCTATATTAATGGGTGTCTAAAAAATATTCTTTTAAAAAATCCACGCCTATATTAATGGGTGTCTTTTAAAAAATATTAATGGGTGTC
>NW_026879647.1:0-27812 GCF_032173495.1 Musca vetustissima | reverse complement strand
ACGACCATCCAACAAGGCGTGGATTTTTTAAATAATATTTTTTCAACGACCATCCAACAAGGCGTGGATTTTTTAAAGAATATTTTTTCAACGACCATCCAACAAGGCGTGGATTTTTTAAAGAATATTTTTTCAACGACCATCCAACAAGGCGTGGATTTTTTAAAGAATATTTTTTCAACGACCATCCAACAAGGCGTGGATTTTTTAAAGAATATTTTTTCAACGACCATCCAACAAGGCGTGGATTTTTTAAAGAATATTTTTTCAACGACCATCCAACAAGGCGTGGATTTTTTAAAGAATATTTTTTCAACGACCATCCAACAAGGCGTGGATTTTTTAAAGAATATTTTTTCAACGACCATCCAACAAGGCGTGGATTTTTTAAAGAATATTTTTTCAACGACCATCCAACAAGGCGTGGATTTTTTAAAGAATATTTTTTCAACGACCATCCAACAAGGCGTGGATTTTTTAAAGAATATTTTTTCAACGACCATCCAACAAGGCGTGGATTTTTTAAAGAATATTTTTTCAACGACCATCCAACAAGGCGTGGATTTTTTAAAGAATATTTTTTCAACGACCATCCAACAAGGCGTGGATTTTTTAAAGAATATTTTTTCAACGACCATCCAACAAGGCGTGGATTTTTTAAAGAATATTTTTTCAACGACCATCCAACAAGGCGTGGATTTTTTAAAGAATATTTTTTCAACGACCATCCAACAAGGCGTGGATTTTTTAAAGAATATTTTTTCAACGACCATCCAACAAGGCGTGGATTTTTTAAAGAATATTTTTTCAACGACCATCCAACAAGGCGTGGATTTTTTAAAGAATATTTTTTCAACGACCATCCAACAAGGCGTGGATTTTTTAAAGAATATTTTTTCAACGACCATCCAACAAGGCGTGGATTTTTTAAAGAATATTTTTTCAACGACCATCCAACAAGGCGTGGATTTTTTAAAGAATATTTTTTCAACGACCATCCAACAAGGCGTGGATTTTTTAAAGAATATTTTTTCAACGACCATCCAACAATGCGTTGATAAAAATGTGTATCACTCTTTAATGATATGGTCCTACAATATTGCTATAGCTCAATACAAAAGAATGTCTGCCACCATCAATCCAAAAAAGCAGATAGCCATATTATTAGTTTTATTGGTGTAGGCAACTGATATTCACGAAGTGCAACATAAAATTCTCGACATCATTTTTTGTATTTATCATTGAATGGTGGAAAATTCCATTTTTCTTTTTCTATCTGACGCGTGCCCCCATTTTTGTTATCACCAAATGACTTCCTTGGGAGACACGTTTGTGTTGACAATTCCGGTTTTAAATAAATGCTATCGTGACATTTGTTTGTTTAGGCCCAGCCAGGTTCAAATGGTGAGGCCATGACTCAGCATCATCCCACCCCCAAGTAGCACACTGAATGCAAAGTGAAAATGCCAGCATTTGAAATGTTTTCTTTTTTCTACTTCTTCCTCTTCATCTTCTTCTACTCCATGAAGTTCGTGAAAATATTTTGTAATAAAGACCCCGGTCCCGAGTAGCAATGCAAATGAAATAAACATGAAGAGTAGCAAAGAGATATTTTGTTAAATTATAACCCTGCAAACAACAACAAGAAAACACCGAACAGCCAAGCAAATTAGAAGTTAAAATGAAGCCCAGATGCCAAGGCAAAGCGAAAGAACTGCACGAATTCTGTCCGGCTGGGTTTCAATGCCCGGTATGCTGAAAATGTTGCAAATATTCGGAAGAGTCATTAGAATGTTTTGCCGTTTGTCCCGCACTGCTTTTGCTCTGACATTATCTCCAACGCCTTTTTTCTCTCTTCTTCTTCGTCTTCTTCTTTGTTTGCACAAATTCATTTCCTTTCTGCTGTCGAGTGCAACATAAAGACCGGATGTTCTCATATAACAAACGTTTAAGATGCAAAAATGGAGAAAAAACCAGTAAGGAAAGTAGTAAAGTCGGACGGGGCCGACTATATGATACCCTTCACCACTTTGAGCATATTCAACAGATGAAATAGAAGCTATAGCTAAATCTGAACCAATTTCAACGATTTCAGGAAACTTAACACACATCATTCCAGACCTCATCCATAACGCAGTGCCAAATTTCGTGCAAATCGAAAGATATATAGGGACTTTGGTAGACCATTTACATTAAATCGGACGAAAATATATATAGGAGCTATATCTAAATCTGAACCGATTTTCAGGAAACTTAACACACACCATTCTATAACTAATTCATTACGCTGTGCCAACTTTGGTGCAAATCGAAAGATATATAGGGACATTGGTGCACCATTCAGATTAAATCGGATGAAAATATATATGGGAGCTATATCTAAATCTGGACCGATTTTCAGGAAACTTAACACACACCATTATATTCCTAATTGATTACGATGTGCCAACTTTCGTGCAAATCGAAAGATATATAGGGACTTTGGTGCACCATTTAAATTAAATCGGACGAAAATATATATGGGAGCTATATCTAAATCTGAACCGATTTCCAGGAAACTTAACACACATCATTCTATACCTAATTCAGTACGCTATGCCAAATTTCGTGGAAATCGAAAGATATATAGGTACTTTGGTGCCACGTTTACCTTAAGTCGGACGAAAATATATATGGGAGCTATATCTAAATCTGAACCGATTTTCACGAAACTTGGTAGACATCATTCTAGGCTCAATTCAGTACTCTATGCCAAATTTCGTGCAAATCGAAAGATATATAGGGACTTTGGTGGCCCATTTACCTTAAATCGGACGGAAATATATATGGGACCTATATCTAAATCTGAACCTATTTTTACGAAACTTAGCACACATTATTCTAGACTTAATTCAGTACTCTATGCCAAATTTCGTGCAAATCGAAAGATATATAGGGACTTTGGTGGCCCATTTACATTAAATCGGACGAAAATATATATAGGAGCTATATCTAAATCTGAACCGATTTTCACGAAACTCAGCACACACCATTATGGACCTAATTCAGTACACTATGCCAAATTTCGTGCAAATCGAATGATATATAGGTACTTTGGTGCCTATATCGGGCGAAAATATATATGGGAGCTATATCTAAATCTGACCCTATTTTCACGAAACTCAGCACACATCATTTTGGACCTCATTCAGTACGCTATGCCAAATTTCGTGCAAATCGAATGATATATAGGTACTTTGGTGCCTATATCGGGTGAAAATATATATGGGAGCTATATCTAAATCTGAACCGATTTTTCCCAATTTCAATAGGGTTCGTCCTTGGGCCAAATAAGTGACCTATGCCAAATTTCATCCAAATCGGATCATAAATGCGACCTGTACTTTGTTCACAAAAATACATGGACGGACAGACGGACAGACGGACAGACGGACGGACGGACGGACGGACAGACGGACATGCGTAAATCGACTCAGAAAGTGATTCTATGCATATTCTCAAAAGGAACCATGTGCCTATCTCGTTTCCTTTTGCCTGTTACAAACATATGCACAAAGACATAATACCCTGTACCACAGTGTGGTGAAGGGTATAAAAACATACCAAAGAAAACAAAATACTTAGCTTAAAAGACAAAGGCATTTTGAAAGGATTTTCATTTTGTGGAAATTGACGACATAAAGAAATGTTAAAACTAGTTTATACGGAAGTATCAATCCTTTAATAGGAAGATTAAGAAGACAAAAAATAGCATTTTATGAGAGGAAGAAGAGGAAGCAGAAGGGAAATAGTAATTCTTTTAAATGAGATAATTTAAAGTAATTGTAAAAATAAATTACAAAAATTTACAAATATAATTATTTTTGTCATATCATTATGTCAATGGGTTTAAAAATTCCTAGAAACTGGCAATTTACAGGTATATATATTTCAACGAGTCTAGAGATAGTATAATAATGTAACAGTATCGAATTAAAAATTAATAACGTTTCCAAACAATTTGGGAATTTAAAATAGTTTTAAAATTATCGGGAAATTACAAATGAAATATGATAGATGGGGAGACACCTGCATCGACATTTTAAAACTTTACGTCAGCCATAGCAATATTTCCCATTTCCAAGATATTTGAAAATATTCAGACATGGAATTCTAGAAATTTTTGAATTTTAGCAACGGCTCTGATTGGCTTTAATATGGCGAAGCCCAGGCTTGTCTTGGTCCCTCTTTCATCTCAATTGGGGACACTGACCTCCCCGCGGTGTCACCTGGGGTAACTATTTGAAATAGTGAGCTGATATGTTCACCCATAGGAACTATAAAAAAATGGTCTGAGGCGTCGGGTTAGTTACCCACACTCGGAAACCCCATCTTACTATGAAAAAGCAACGAAAAAGAAAATCAATCCTCCCCAATGTTGACGACCTCCGCAAAAGTATAAAGGACCACGACCACGTTGAACAGAACAGGCGCAGTTTTCGCTTTGGTGGATGTACTCAAGAAGTACAATGCCGATATTATTACCTTACAGGACATGCGATGGAAAGGACAGGCGTAAGTAAATCAGATAATTGCTCACTATATTTAAGCTGCCATGAAACGAGACAAGAATTTGGTTGTGGATTTATGGTTAACAGGAGAATAAAAGACATCGTCTCCAGATTCACTACTGTATGTGAGCAAACTGCTATAAACCATATACAAGCGAAGTTCTACAAATCCGGCAAAATTTTATGTAGGAGATTTATGTAAATCTGAACCAATTTCAACAAATCCTCACTCACCTCAAACTGGATTTTATTCAGTAAGCTGTGCAAAATTTTGTCTTAATCGGACAAATATTGGGAGTTTGGTTCACTATTTAACTAAAATCGGACGAAAATATATATGGGAGCTATATCTAAATCTGGACCGATTTCAAGAAAAACTTCATAGATGTCAACCTAAACTAAATTTCGTACGCTGTGCAAAATTGTATCCCAATCGGACAAATATTTTCAGTTTGGTGCACCATTTATCTAAAATCGGACGAAACTATATACGGGAGCTATATCTAAATCTCAACCGATTCAAACAAAACTTCGCATACATAAATGTGGACCTAATTCAGTACTCTTTGCAAAATTTTGTCTCAATCGGACCAATATTGGCGGTATGGTACACCATTTACATAACATCGGACTAAACTATATACGGGAGCTTTATCTAAATCTGAACCGATTTCAACAAAATTTGGCATATATCAATCTAGACCCAATTCAGTACTCTGTGCAAAATTTTGTCTCAATCGGACCAATATTGGCAATATGGTGCTCTATTAACATAAATTCGGACGAAACTATATATGGGAGCTATATCGAAATCTGAACCGATTAAAACAAAACTTAGCACACATCAATATAGACCTAATTAGGTACCCTGTGCAAAATTTTGTCTCAATCGGGCCAATATTGGCAGTATGGTACACAATTTACATAAAATCGGACGAAACTATATATGGGAGCTATATCTAATTCTAAAACGATTTCAACAAAACTTCGCATACATCAATCTGGACCTAAGATAGTACTCTGTGTAAAGTTTTGTCTCAATCGGACCAATATTGGCAGTATGGTGCTCTATTTAGATAAAATCGAACGAAAATATATATGGGAGCTATATCTAAATCTGAACCGATTTTGTCCAATTTCAATAGGGTTCGTCCTTGAACCAATAAAGGGACACGTGCCAAATTTCAACCAAATCCGATCATAAATGCGACCTGTACTCTGTTCACAAAAATACATGGAGGGACAGAAAGTGATTATATGTATATTCTCAAAAGGAACCATAGGTCTATCTCGTTTCATTTTGCCTGTTACAAACATATGCACCCTGTACCACAGTGTGGTGAATGGTATAAAAATCAGCATAAGGCTGATTAGCTTCGCGGCAGCAAAAAACATTATTGTTAGCAAGCACCAGATTCAAGCATCTCGATATAGCCAAGGCCACGTGGTTTTCTCCGATCAAGCATCGAAAAATTAAATTGATCATGTTGTGATAGACGAAAGGCATTTATCCAGTGTTTTAGACGATCGATCGATCGTAGGAGCAAACTCGACTTCGAAAAGCTGCAAACACAACAGGTAGCAGAAGCCTACTCCGCTCCAATTACCCACTTGCTAGTCGATAGTATTCCTTATCCCGCCAAGAATAGGTCAAAATAGCAATCAATCGGCTGAAGAATAATAAAACAGCAGGTGCCGCTGGATTACCAGTCGAACTATCCAAGACCTGATAAATCCACTACAGACAAGATTTTCACACTGCGCCAAATCCTGGTAAAGACCCACGAAAAATACATAGACACATTACATCTATTCGTCGACTACACAGCCGCATTCAACAGCCTAATCCGCTAAGAGATGTTTAAAGCCTGCAAAATAAATTGGTCCAACTTTAACAGGCACTAACTCAACATTTAAAGTCCGAAAGGACTTCTGGGAGCCTTCCAATACAGAACGATGATTCAGACAAGGTGACAGTTTGCCGTGTGACATACGCCAACGACATTGAACGAATTGAGAAGGAGTCTGCCAAAGTGGGACTGGCAGTAAATGGCGAGAAGATCAAGCTGATAGTAACAACACGCAAAACGTCCAGTAGACTCGAATCAACTGTGGAACTTGAAAACTACAGCTTCGAGGTAGTGACTGTTTTTTTATACATTGGCACCGCCATAAGCAAAACTAATAACATCAGTTTTGAACTGGTCTGAGTAAGCAATTAAAAAACAAGGCCACTTATCTCCAGACCTAACACACACTCTACAAGAAGCTGATACTACCCGTGCGGTTGTATGGATCAGAAGCATGACTACTTGCGCAAGCAGATGAGGCAGCTCTATGAAGTGTTTGAGAGAAAAATTCTACGTAGACGGTGAATATTGCCGCCGAATGAACCATGACTTGTGCCATATATTCTCGGACATTGACATAGTCAGATGTATCGAGCAGCAGCGACTACGTTGACTATGTCATATTGTGAGAATAGATGAGGATGCTCCAGCTCAAAAGGCATGTAAAAACGAGCCAACTGATGGTTCACGCAGAAGGGGAAGACTACGTATTAGATGGAAATATCAAGTGGAAGACAACATTTCGGAACATTGTCTTTCAAATTGGAAAAGTTACGCACAAGACTGACGCTCCTGGAAATCTTTTTCAAATCGGTTTATGGAACAAATGTTCTGTCACAAGCCACTAAGTAAGTAATATCGATCATTTTCTTTTTTTTAAATATTCAATAGACTCACACCTTACAAGGAACAGTTTTACTTCTACAGATTTGAAGATTCTAAAATTGGGGGCTACCCTAAAAACTTTACAATATTAATAATTTCTGGCAGGGAGATTTGGTAGGCAGTGAGAATCCAAAGTATTAAACTACAGCCAATTAGATTGCAAAACGTTTCGAAAGTGGTAAAAATTCCGAAAACTAAGGGTTCTGTTATATTGGAAATTTAGCAGAAAAAATTATCCGATTCGATTCCGATTCGGTTCACCAATTCTCATTGATGTAAAACTTACTACAAATCATCATACCTAAATTTTGGAGGTTTTCATTAATTCATGAAATTTGCCAAACTTATATCGGATCTCCATCTATATCTTATATCGGTATCTCCACAATTATTTTTCCCAATACTGTTCCAATCAAATACCACCATTTACACAAACACCATTACACATTTGTGTTAAATATTCATTCCAATTTTTCCGAGAAATTTTCTACAATTTACAAAACTATTCTCTGCTACATATCCAAACAATTCAATGAAATTTTTGGCATAGCTTTCTTGGAATTTTTGGTGATATGTGTGTGAGTGTGTGTGGTTGTCTATGTATATTGGCAGAAATTTTAATCACCTGAGCAACAATTAACCTGAGGCTGTTTTAGTTTTTGGTGGAAAACTAAGCAAATTGAACCAAACAATTTAATATTCACACTTCGATGTCGATATCGTTGCCAATGGGCTGCTAGGGCTGTGTAGTGTAGGTGGTAAAAGGTTAGAAATCTATGAAATGTAATATCGAAATAAAAGAAGAAGAAAATGTCGATAGGTCATGTAAAGTAATTTGCCGTTGGGCATTCAATTTGAAACGTTTACAAGAGATTTTATATTTTTAACGTAAACTATAAAAATATATAAAATAAAACATTAAATGTTAAAAACTATAAGACATATAATATAAACAAGTATTTAAAACTCAAACTCAACTCAAAACTTAAAATATGGTATTCTAAAATATGGTACAGAACGGTTGTTCCACAAGCCGAGCTTAAAAAAGATTTCCAGGCGCGTCGGTCTTGTGCGAATCTCCACCAATTTGAAAGTCCATGTTCCGAGATGTCTTCTATGTGACCTTTCCATCTACTTCGTGGCCTTTCACTTCTGCGTGAACCATCAGTAGGCTCGCATTTATATGCCCTTTGAGATGGGACATTCTCATTCATTCGCACAACATGGCCTAGCCATCGTAGTCGCTGCAGCTCGATACGACTGACTATGTCAATGTCCGCGTATAGATTGTAAAGCTCGTGGTTCATTCTGCGTGATTCATTCAGTAGGCTCGCATTTATATGCCCTTTGAGATGGGGCATTATCATTCATTCGCACAAAATGGCCTAGCCACCGTAGTCGCTGCAGCTCGATTCGACTGACTATGTCAATGTCCGCGTATAGATTGTAAAGCTCGTGGTTCATTCGACGCCGATTCACCGTCGAAGCGGATTGGCCCGTAGATCTTTCGAAGAATTTTTCTCCCAAACACCCCATGAGCTACCTCGTCAGCCTGCGCAAGTGCCCATGCTTCAGATCCATACACCAGCACGGGTAGTATCAACGTCTTGTAAAGTGTGAGTTTGGTGTGGTGACCTTGTTCTAAAATGCTTATCTAGACCATCGTAGCATCGGTTGGCCATCACTATCCTTCTCCGAATTTCAAAACTGATGTCATTCGTTTTATTTATGGCGGTACCAAGGTATATAAATTCTTTGACTACATCGAAGCTGGAGTTCTCAAGTTCCACACTTGGTCCATGTCTACTGGACGTCTTGCGCGTTGATACCTTAAGCTTGGTCTTCTCGCCGTTTACTGCCAGACCCTCTTTGGCAGACTCCATCTCAATGTGTTCAAAGGTGGCTGTTACCGCTCTCAATGTTCGATCCATTATGACGATGTCATCGGCGTAGGCGAGTAACATGTGTTGTTTGGTGTACAGAGTGCCATTTCGGTTCACTTTTGCCTCTCGTATGACCTTTTCCAGCAGGATGTTAAAAAGGTCACACGACAAACTATCACCTTGTCTTACTCCTCGTTCGGTATTAAAGCGCTCCGAGATGTCCTTTCCGACTTTAACTGCTGAACTTGTGCCACTTAAAGTTATCCTGCATTGCCGAATTCATTTTACAGGAATGACAAACGCAGACATGGCTTTAAACACCTCTGAACGGATAGGGCTGTCGAATGGGGCTTTATAGTCGACGAATATGTGGAATGTGTCGTTGTGTTTTTCGGGGGTCTTTTCCAGAATCTGACGCAGACTGAAAATCTGGTCAATGATGGATTCGACAGGCCTGAAGCCGCATTGGTATGGTCCAATAACATCATTGAACATCGTCATTTGTCGTTCACACAGCACGCTGGATAGCATTTTATATGCGATGGGAAGGAGACTTATTCCTCTATAGTTGGTACATATCGTCTCCTTTTGGTGCACGGGACACAGGATGCTGAGGTTCCAATCATTGGGCATGCATTCCTCTAGACAAATTGTACTAATCAGATAGTGCATGCTCTTGACCAGTATCTCACCACCAGTCTCGAAGAGTTCGGCCAGCATTCGATCGACACCAGCTACTTTATTAATCTTCAGCCGATTGATTGCTATTCTGACCTCATTTTGAATAGGTGTTATACCGTCATCGCTTATTGGTTCTGAGGTTTCTTCTTCATCGGCACTATTTGATACCAGAAGTTTTTTCAAAATGCTCCTTCCAGATCCTCAGCACGCTTTCTGAATCTGTCAACAGGTTTCCTTCTTCATCTCTACAAGAGGATGTACCTGCACCAAAACCTTTACTCGTTGGTAAAATTTCCGGACTTCATTCTGACTCCTGTACATATCGATTTGCTCCCGCTCACGAGTTTCTTGTACTTTCTTCTTTTTACTGAAAATAGTTTTCTCCTCTCTCTTTTTCTCCTCTCAGGGTTGCCCTATATGCTGCGTTTTCCGTCTCAGTAGCATTACGACAATCCTGATTGTACCATGGGTTTCTTGATGGTGGTTTTTGGTACCCAAGTGTTGCTTTTTCTGCATTTTGTAGGGAGTAGGCAATGCTCCTTTCAGATCCTCAGCACGCTTTCTGTATCAGTCAACAGGGTTCCTTCTTCATCTCTACAGGAGGATGTGCCTGCACCAAAGCCTTTACTCGTTGATAAAATTTCCGGACTTCATACTGACTCCTCTACATCTCGATTTGCTCCCGCTCACGTGTTTCTTGTTCTTTATTATTTTTTTCTGAAAATAGGTTTCTCCTTTTCCCCCGATAATTCTCCATCGCATTACGTGCTGCTAATGTCTGCAGTGTTGCTCTATATGCTGCGTTTTCCGCCTCAGTAGCATTACGACAAACCTGATCGTACCACGGGTTTCTTGATGGTTGTTTGTGGTACCTAAGTGTTGCTTTTGCTGCATTTTGTAGGGAGTAGGCAATACTTTGCCATTGTACTTCTATATTATGGGGACAAGGAGTGCCTTTATCATGTAAGTGGGTAAGTTGAGCGGAGTGGGCTTCTACTATCTGTTGTGTTTGCAGCTTTTCGACGTCAACTTTCCGTGTTACATTAGATCGCACCTTTGCTGCTACATTAAGACGGGTGTGTAACTTGGCTGCCACAAGCTAATGGTCCAACTCGATATTCCTCGTATCGATCGAACCTCCAAAACACTGAATGATGGTCTTCCATCTATCACAACATGATCAATATGATTTCTCGTTGCTTCATCAGAAGTAATCCATGTGTGTATATTGAGATTCTGGTGTTGCTAACTACCATGTTTTTTGTTGCCGCGATGTCAATCAACCTCATGCCAATGCCAGATGATATTCATTGAGGTATAATTTTCCAACGGTGAGACCAAAAATATTTTACCTTCCGATTTTGCATTAAAATCTACTAGCTGAATTTTAATCGGCCAGGGCAGTGGTCAGATGCTTTTTCTATGCGCTCGTAAAATATATTTTTGGTTTGATCATCTTTGTCCTCCGTCGGACTTTTGGCGCAAATAAGACTGATTTTATACGGATTATAGCAATTCGCTCTAAAGTATTTTAAATAGAGGGGGTTTACCGACGACTCAAACCATTTTTTTATAGTTCTCATGGATGAACTCACGGCACATATCAGCTCAGCGGCACATTTCAACGGGTGATGAAAGTAGCAAGTCCTCAATTGAGATGAAAGTGGAACCATGATATGCCTCGTACTTTTCGACCTCTCAGTGAATAATAAAATCTGTTTTTTATTCCGTAGATCTCGACAAACCATAGACTGAGGGTATAAACACCGACTATCACATTTTTTTTTTTTTTTTTTTGTAGCCCCAAGAATTTTTAACGATCCCTATTGTTTTTGGTAATGATCCGTTAATATTTAGGGAATGAAATGGACAAAGAAAATTTATTTTTGTCGGTTCTTCTAAACGTTCTAGAGTCCACAAATACGACCCGAATATTTAGAATAAGTAAGGCTCTTTTCATAATAATCGGCTAATATATAGCGGGTCAAATGTACCCAGACTTTTGTGTGAAAAATGGCAAAATTTGTATTCTGGGGCGTATATATTTACTCCTGAAGAAAATAGTACTGAGAAGCTGATAGTATATCCAAAAGGAGTTTTGTTGATCTTTAAATTGATACCAATTATTGTGATAGATACATCACAGGATGTGGAAGTTATACTTAAAAATTTACAGGTGTCTACGTATTCTTATATTATTTAGTAATCCATTACCACACAAGGGAGCGGGAATATCGCACCGAAATTTTTTATGAATTTTTAATTGGTGTCAAGAATGACACCTATTGTACACAGGTGATGAAATGGACCGAAAAGTTTATAATTTCTTTTTTTATGTACAGGTCGCATTGGATGAAATTTGGCATACGTCACTTATTTGGCCCAAGGACGAACCCTATGGAAATTGGAAAAAATCGGTTCAGATTCAGATATAGCTCCCATATATATTTTCGTCCGATTTAAGGTAAATGGTTCACCAATGTCTCTAAATATCCTTCGGTTTGCACGAAATTCGGCACAGCGTACTGAACTGAGTCTAGTATGACGTGTGTTAAGTTTCTTGAAAATCGGTTCAGATTTAGATATATCTCCCATATATATTTTCGTCCGATTTAAGGTAAATGGTGCACCAAAGTCCCTGAATATACATCGATTTGCACGAAATTTGGTATAGCGTACTAAATAAAGTCTAGAATGGTGTGTGTTAAGTTTCGTGAAAATCGGTTCAGATTTAGATATAGCTCCCATATATATTTTCGTCCGATTTAAGGTAAATGATGCACCAAAGTCCCTAAATATATTTCGATTTGCACGAAATTTGGTATAGCATACTGAATAAAGTCTAGAATGATGTGTGCTAAGTTTCGTGAAAATCGGTCCAGATTTAGATATAGCTCTCATATATATTTGTTCGTCCGATTTAAGGAAAATGATGTACCTACGTCCCTAAATATCTTTCGACTTGCACGAAATTTGGCACATCGTACTGAATTAAGCCTAGAATGATGTGTGCTTAGTTTCGTGAAAATCGGTTCAGATTTAGATATAGCTCCCATATACATTTTTGTCCACATATATCTTTCGTAATGTACTTAGTATAACCTATAAGTTAGATATAAATGATGCACCGAATTCCCCAGTTGGGTCCGATGGGCATAACATTTTGCAGATATGTATCCAAATAATCAACGGGTATAAATGCGACGTCTGTTAAGATTCATCTCTTGAATATACCCAAAGTGGTGAAGGGTATCATATAGTCGGCCCCGTCCGACTTTACTACCTTCCTTACTGGTTTAAATTTAACTATATATATTATTTTCTTTTTTCTTCTATATATATTCTATAAATTGTAAATATTATTACCTAACAATATCTTGAAGAAAACTTGTCTATGTTAAAACTTTGAACACAATTATGTTATAAAACTATATCACACATACCCCCTAAACTAATTTCCCGAATTTCAAAACTTGCACATTTTGAACATATTTCCTTGACAAGTAAATATTTAATGTCAATCTTGTGTTTTTCGCTGAATTGAAAAACTTAATCATTGTCAACCGAAAACAATTACTTAATTGTTGATGTTAATTAAGTCAATGCCTGACATAAAATTCATATTTCTGAAAAATAACGGCCCTATCGTTGCCTTTTCTATATTCCCATTAAAGCGTTTATCGTTTGACACATGACACATATTGTGGCATCTTTGCTTTGTTGTGTGAGTGTGTGTGTTTGTGTCGAAGACACCAAATGTCACATTATGAAATCCCAAAAGGCTAAAACGGTATTCGAACGCAAGGCTACGCACTGCCGTCGTAGGAATGAACGCGAAGTGAAATACTAAATGTGTCTTTAACTACAATAAGAAGGTGTGGTGGGGGTACGGTGGGGGTAGTAAGTGTGTAAAATTATATATGAAGGGTGTTAAATGCTCCCATTTCATGTATTCACCATTACCACCTTTCTTATCTTTTATGTACATCACTTTTGTCTCTATAATTACACATACCACCTAAGCGCGACAGAAGCCAACCACGCAATACCACTTCAGTAATGGAGACAGCCAGAGGAGCAGTTAGCATTTGAAACTTCAGGCATGCTGCTAATTACAGCATTTGGCTACTACCTTGATGCGGGATTATAGGGAGCTACAAAAATATTTAAAGATAATTTTAATTAGTAAATCTTTTTATACCCTCCACCATAGTATGGAGGGTATATTCATTTTGTCATTCCGTTTGTAACTCATCGAAATATTCATTTTCGACCCTATAAAGTATATATATTCTTGATCAGGGTAAAATTCTAAGACGATTTAGCCATGTCCGCCCGTCTGTCTGTTGTAATCACGCTATCTTCTGAAGGAATTGAGATAGGGTGCTGCAATTTTGCATAGGGTTGTCTTTTGTCTGCAGTTCGAAGATGGGATATATCGGTCCACGTTTAGGCATAGCTCCCATATAAGGGTACCCGCCCAATTTCGGTATTTTGGAATTCTTGAGCGCGTTTTTCAGCCGAATTCGCTGAAATTTGGTACATTGGGTTCTTATTGGGTACTAAATGTCTCCACAAAAAATTATAAGTATAGGTCCACTTTTTCTGGTAGCCCCCATAGAACGGTACCTCCTAATATTCAGTATTTTGGGGTTTTTGGTCGTATTTTCCCACCGAATTGGCTGTAATTTAGTATTTTTAGTTCTTAATTGGTACCAAATCTATCCACAACAAATTATGAATATAGGTCTATTTTTTCGGATAGCCCCCATATAAGGGTACCCAAAATTTTCGGTATTTTGGGGTTCTTGAGCGCGTTTTTCAATCGAATTAGCTGCAATTTGGTATTTTGTAGTCGTATATGGTAACAAATCTCTCTACCTTTTTAGGGTAGTCCCCATATAACCCCCTTTTTATATTCAAATAGTTATCTGATTTGTCAATTTTGAAATTTCTGAAATTTGTAATCATTTCACCTGCGGAGGATACATAAAAAATTAGAACGTTAGATAATGAACTATAGCCATTAGGTAGCCACTGTGTGGAGGTTTCAGAAGGAGTGAACCGATATTCCCCATCTTCGAATTTGAATTATCAATTAAAAATTTCTGACATTTGTATTATGGTTTACATAATCCGTTTTTAGACATATAGGTCCACTTTTTGGTATGTTCCCTATGTTTTAATTTCTAGAACCTGTCAGTATATATATTTTCTTTTCTATGATGGACTTGTATTACCATCTGATATATTATCTGGCCATTTCCGAAGTTGGTGTCGAAATTTCTATTATTTATCCCTTTACGATTAAAATTTTCCATAACTATACACACATCCCTTACCTGTATTATCTTACCAACCTTTTAATGTCGCTATTGACAATTGCATGCGGAACAGGGTTTGGGAGGACGAGAAAAAAGAGGTGAAAATAATTTCTCAACGTTAAATTAATTTCCACAACAACACTTTGCCGCTTACCTTCGTTCCCCTCCCCCAAAACGCGTTCATTAACGCAACGAAAAATGCTTACACCATAAACCTAAACATTCTTTTTAACGTTAACCACGACGCTAATCAAGTCAAGCCAAACCAAACCAAATATGTATGTAGTTCTAGAGACAGACACACACACACTCATGCACGCACACATTTATCCCTCCTTATGCCACAAAACCTATAGTTTTCAAAAACCAAAAAAAAGGAAACAATTATTAAGAGCTTCACAGGGGGTACTGAAGGCGGTTTTTAGAAAAAGAAAAAAAACTAAAACGCATATTCAGTTTTGTTTCAGGCAACAGGAAATTCCATTGAAACAATTTAGAATCAGAGGAAGAGAAGAAAGGGGTGGGGAGGGGAGAGAGGTTGAAAAAAGGTGTTTATACCAATTAGTGCTTGAACAGAAAATTTACCACGCTAATTAAGCTGTCTGAATGTGTATGTGATATGAAGAATACATAAGCAGTTGAACCAAATAGTAAACGCACACACCTACAGATTTCAATACACATAACTTGTATGGTAGGTTATGTGCACACACACATATATACCATCACAGGTGACATTTGGTGTAATATTCAAAGGGCAGGAGGTAGTTAGGATAAACGGAATGAAGATACCTAGGGATCTGCAATAATTGATGTCATAAATAGGGGAAAAGGGGAAGGTAATGTTAGAAAGGGATTTCGAGAGATTAAAAACTGAGCGTTGAAGACTTTCCAGAGGACATCTGTAGAAGAAAGAATGTATGTAAGCATGAGACTGGAAATCAGCCACAAAATTAAGTGTATAAAAAAGTTGTCATTCGGTTTGCGAACTATTCAACTGAGACTCCATAAAGAATATGTATTTTGGATAAGAATAAAATTCTATGTCGATTTAGCCATGTCCTTCTGTCCGTTAAAATCACAATACTGTCATGATGGAAAGTTAGAAAGATGTATAAAATGGTTTTGGAAATTCGACCTATAAATGTACGGAAAGTACTAAACTTTACTAAATTTAGTTCTATATATATATAGCTAGAATATCTGATTGGCTTTAACATGGCGGAGTCCAAGCTTATCTTGGCCCCACTTTCATTTCTATTGCGACACTGACCTCACCGCGGTGTCACCTGGGGTAGCTATTTCATCATCTGTTGCGAGTTCACCCATAAGAACTATAAAAAAAATGGATTGAGGCGTTGGGTTAGTTGCCCACACTCGGAAAACACCTCCTACTATGAAAATCAACGAAAAAGAAAACAACAAACGTATTAAGGACCATGATCAGCGAATCTGCACTTGGAATGTGCGCACGTTGCACAGAAAAGACGCAGACTTCGCTTTGGCGGATATACTCAGGAAGTATAAAACCGATATTATTGCCATAAAGGAAATTCTATAGAAAAGGACTGACGTAAGTAAATCAGATGATTACGCCCTGGATTATAGCTGTCATGAATTTGACTGCGGATTTATGGTTAGCAGGAGAATAAAAGACCTCGTCTCCAGATTCACTCCAGTGGATAAGGGAATTGCTACAATCCTTATAAAATCGACGTTCTTCCACATCAATCTCATTTGCGCCCATCCTCCGACGGAAGACAAAGATGAACATACCAACGACATATTTTACGAGCGCCTAGAAACAGCATATGACCGCTGCCCTGGCCATGACATTAATATTCTGATAGGAAAATTTAATGCAAAAATCGGAAGGGAAAATATCTTTGGTCCCACCGTTGGAAAATTCAGCCTCCACGAAGAAGCAACAGACAACGACCTAAAGTTGATTGACTTCGCGGCAGCTAAAAAAACATGGATTTAAGCTTACCGATATACAAAAGGTTACCTGGAGTTCTTCCGATAGAATAACGAGAAATCATGTTGTGATAGACGGAAGGCATTCATCCATTGTTTTAAACGTTCGATCGATCCGGGGAGCGAATATCGATTCGGAACACTACTTTGCAGCAGCCAAGGTTCGCTCTCGCTTAATGAAGCAGCCATGGTGCGATTTAATGTAACAGGGAAACTTGATGTCGAAAAGCTGCAAACAAAACAGGTAGCAGAATCATACTCCGCTCAACTTACCCACCTGCTTGACGAAAGCACTTTTTGTCCCGATAATAATATAGAAGCACAATAGCAAAGAATTGCCCACTCCCTGCAAACTGCAAGAAACCCTAATAAGATCAGGAGTGTCGTAAGGCTACATATGTTAAATACACAGCTTATAGGACAAACCTGCAGACAGTAGCAACACGTAATGCGAGGCAGAATTATCAGGAGAAAAGGAGAGAGGATAAACGTATTTTCAGAAAAAGAAGAAATAACAAGAAAAACTTGAGCGGGAGCAAATTGATATGTACAAGAGTCAGAATGAAGTCCGGAAATTCTACCAACGAGTAAAACAACAAAACAAAGCTTTGGTGCCGGCACATCTTCATGTATAGATGAAGATGGAAACCTGGTAACAGATACAGATAGCGTGTTGAGGTTCTGGAAGGAGCATTTTGTGAAAATATTGGTATCAAATAGTGGCGGTGAAGAGGTATAGAGTGTATACCACCTAACCAATATGAGGTCAGAGTAGAAATTAATCGGCTGAAGAATAGTAAAGCAGAAGGTGCCGATGGATTACCAGACGAACTATTCAAGACCGGTCAAGTAGTCAGATGCTGGTCAGGAGCATGTACCAGCTGATTAGTACAGTTTGGCTAGAAGAATGCATGCCCAATGATTGGAACCTCAGCATCCTGTGCCCCGTGCACAAAAAGGGAGACAAGACGATATGTTACAACTATAGAGGAATTTGTCTCCTTACCATCGTATATAAATTGCTATCCAGCGACTGAAGCCAATGGTCAATGACATTATTGGTCCATACCAATGTGGCTTCAGACCTGGCATAATCACCATTGACCACATTTTCACTCAGCGCCGGGAAAAAACTCACGAAAAACACATCGACACATTCCACCTATTCGTCGACTATAAAGCCGCATTCGACAGCCCTATCCGTTCAGAGGTGCTTTTTACACCTCTGAACGGATAGGGCTGATAGTATGACTGCGTTTGGCATTCCTGCAAAACTAATTCGGCTATGCAGGATAACTTTAACAGCCCCAAGATCAGCAGTTAAAGTAGGAAAGTACCTCTCGGATTCAGACAAGGGGATAGTTTGTCCTGTGACCATTTTAACATCCTGCTGGAAAAGGTCATACGAGAGGCCAAAGTGAACAGAAATGACACTCTGTACACTAAACAACACATGTTACTCGCCTACGCCGATGGCATCGACATAATGGGTCCAACATTGCGAGCGGTAACAGCTACCTTTGAACGAATTGAGAAGGAGTCTGGCAAAGTGGGTCTGGCAATAAAGGGCGAGACGTCTAGTAGACTCGGACCAACGATGGTACTTGAGAAGTACAACTTTGAGGTAGTCAAAGATTTTATATACCTTGGAACCGACATAAATAAAACGAATGACATCACTTTTGAAATTCGGAGAAGGATAGTGATGACCAACCGATGCTACTATGGTCTGAGCAAACAACTTAAAAGCAAGGTCACCTCGCGCCAGACCAAACTCGCACTCTACAAGACGCTGATACTACCCATGCTGTTATATGGATCTGAAGCATGGGTACATACCCAAGCAGATGAGGCAGCTCTTGGAGTGTTTGAGAGAAAAATTCTCCGAAAGATCTATGGGACGATCTGCGTTGACGGTGAATATCGCTGTCGAATGATTACTGTTATTATATTATTATCGTATTGAGCTGCAGCGACTACGTTGGCTAGGTTCTGAGAATGGATGAAGATGCCCCAGCCCAGAAGGCATATAAAAGCGAACCAGCAGAAGGGGAAGGCCACGAATACGATGGAAAGACCAAGTCGAAGACAACATTCCGATGCGCCTGGAAATCTTTTCTAAGCTCGGCTTATGGAACGAAAGTTCTGTCACAAGCCAGCTAAGTAAGTATATCTTAATCTGAACCGATTTTTCTCGATTTCAATAGGGTTCGTCCCTGACCCAAATAGATGAGCTGTGTCAAATTTCACCCAAATCGGATCATTAATGCGACCTGTACTTTGTTTACAATTTAACATGGACAGTATATATGTCCAGTATATCTGTCCAGTATATCTCCAACATATCTGTCAGTATATCAGTATATCTCTCCATGTGAACAAAGTACAGGTCGCATTTATGATCCGATTTGGGTGAAATTTGACACAGACGGACGGACATGCATAAATCGAATCAAAAAGTGATTCTATGCTTATTCTCAAAAGAAACCCTGTGTTTATCTCGTTTCCTTTTCCCTGTTACAAACATATGCACAACGACATAATACCCTGTACCACAGTGTGGTGAAGGGTATAAATGTGAAAGAATTTGAAGAGGGTGAATCGGCTACAAATATAGTAAGGCCTGTGCAGCATCGTTTCTCTTCTTCCCCTGCAAATAACTCATATGTAAGTGAAAGTGTTGCCGAAGAACCGAACGTGTCGATTCCTCGTCGTTTTCAGGAATTAAGACTGTCTTACGGCTAATTATTACGTATTTTGCATTTAGATCTACACCTATATATAAAGTCCAGCTCACGCAAAAACAGAAACCAGCTGACCATTGGTAGATACGTTGAATGATTGCGTGAACCAACAGGCAGTGGGCGGTGATGAAACACATTTTTCATTCAGTGGGTATGTTAATAAACAAAATTGTTTAATGTCCTCAAACATTCATATACCACACAAATTGATCGAATATGGCTGAGTGATTCCCGTCGTGGTAATATCAAATAGACTTTTTTATTAGGCTACGCGAAACCTAACTTTTAAGTTATACCTGGGATACCGCCCAGCTCAAAAAATCAAGTCTAGCAATAGTTCTCGTGGATGTAATTTAAATTACGCAATGTTTCACAAATAATATCAACGTCCAAAATTTATAATAAAAATTTATGTTTATCTTTGAAACCACTAAATGAATATCCTTATTTATATAGAAGGGTTACTGTACTATCGCCAGGTTACTGTACAAAAAAACCTAAATCCATAGAAATGACATTTGTTAACTTTGGTCTAAATCGATATAGAGGTTAAAATACAACTTTTAGGAGTACCTCTTTTGTGTATACCCAAAGTGCTCACAGTCAGAAGTAAACACAGGTCTTTTCAATACATATTTATATTGCACATATATCTCTAATATATTACAACATTACATTTCATGAATTAAATTTTAAATATTAATAATTTTGTTGTTAATTACACTGTGCAACACAAAAAATAGTTACCGGGAAATTCCACCAGATTATGAAAGAGGGGTAAAAACTAGTTATAAGTACGATATTAACCCTAAAATGAGTTTTTGTTTTTTTAAGATTTTTGATGTTTAGGCCGATTTTTCTATAGAATATTCTGAGCAGCTTTAACCCCGTTTTGAATGAGTTTTCAATTACTCCTGGAAAAGGGGGCCGAAAAGACCTCTTTAATGAGTCGGTTGAGGGTTAAAGTTGCATACCAAAATATTCCTCGATATTTTATCAGTAATATTGCCGAAGACACTATGTACCTAAAATGTAAGGATTTCAAGAAATCTTTATCATATTATCAAAATTCTTGAAAAGGGGGAATATTGCCCCCCATTTTTAGGTTACCTCCCGACGTAAATATTTAAAACGCCGATACACGTGTCTTCTTTTTTCAGCCCCTCTTTCATAATCTGTTGGAATTTCCCGGTAATTATTTTTTGTGTTGCACAGTGTTATCGTATTTTCTATATGAATTATAAAATAAGCTCATTTCATAGTGATTTTTTTCCTTATTTAACATCAAAATATTTTCTCTTTCACCACAAAGTTTCTTGGAACTACTTATATGCGCATAATAATAAAAAATAAAAACTCTAATCTAATGACCATGAAATTTACCTTCATATATTGTGTTAGTTAATAAGCAACGCAGCTACAAGGACCCAGCAACACAAGCATTTGAACTGTAAGCCTCTTAGTTTTGGCCTCTAATCCGTTTTATTTGCTCAATCTAAGAAGTTCCAACACAAATGCATTAACGTTAAATACAACAGCAACAACAACAGCAGCATTACATTGCTTCAAGTCATAACAATGTCATATATAGTAGAAGTGATAGTATGGCTATTGTTGTTGTTGTTCTTATAGTGTAGATTGGATAATATCATACAATGCTTTTAACTTAAAATAATTATATTGGATGATAAGGACAGGACACGGGGAAGAGCAAACGAAGTAAATGTCTTGGCTATTGATAAATTTACTCGACCTCGACGAGATTGGAGACAAAACAATAGCCTCTAAAGTGGAATAAGAAACACAAAAAAAAAACAACAAGGGCAAAACAGCAACTAAATAAAAAATAATATATCTGCGATAAATTTAATTTACTACACTTCCCTTATTTTTGCAAAGTAAAGCCGCAATCGTGTTTGACAGGAATGACTGTTACAACTTCCAATGCCAACATCACAACCAAACACCCTACCTACCTACACATGCCAAAAACAATTTTCATCTTTTGAAATCACAACCTCAGAGGCTGGCAAATATGTGAAGACGACGCTCAGCAAAACTGAAATTAAAGTAAATTAAATTAGCCATACCATTTGCGAAATACCCGAGAATAAAACAGAACAAACAACCTGCAGTCATAATCAAAACCAACACGTACAAAAAGGAAAGCTTAAAACACCACAAAGAGAATATGGCGAAATGAAAGGAAACTGATAATCAACGGAGAGATATAAAGAGATATAGCTTGACTATACGTTACAGTAGAGGAAGTCGAAATAAATAAAGTCTTTCAAACAATATATTTAAAAAAATCCACGCCTATCTACACATCCACGCCTATCCACACATCAGTCTAGACCTAATTCATTGCGCTATGCCAAATTTCGTGCAAATCGAAAGATATAAAGGGACTTTGGTGCACCATTTACCTTAAATCGGACGAAAATATATATGCGAGATATATCTGAATCTGAACCGATTTTCAGGAAACTTAACACACATCATTCTATACCTAATTCATTACGCTGTGCCAAATTTCGTTCAAATCGAAAGATATATAGAGACTTTGGTGCACCAATTACATTAAATCGGACGAAAATATATATGGGAGATATATCTGAATCTGAACCGATTTTCAGGAAACTTAACACACATCATTCCAGGCCTAATTCATTACGCTGTGCCAAATTTCGTGCAATGGAATGATATATAGGGACTTTGGTGCACCATTTGTCTTAAATCGGACGAAAATATATATAGGAGCTATATCTATATCTGAACCGATTTTTAGGAAACTTAACACACATCATTCCAGGCCTAATTCATTACGCTGTGCCAAATTTCGTGCAAATCGAATGATATATAGGGACTTTGGTGCACCATTTATCTTAAATCGGACGAAAATATATATGGGAGCTATATCTATATCTGAACCTATTCTTAGGAAACATAACACACATCATTCTATACGTGATTCATTACGCTGCGCCAAATTTCGTGGAAATCGAATGATATATGGGGACTTTGGTGCACCATTTACATTAAATCGGACGAAAATATATATGGGAGCTATATCTAAATCTGAACCGATTTTCAGGAAACTTAACACACATCATTCCAGGCCTAATTCATTACGCTGTGCCAAATTTCGTGCAAATCGAATGATATATAGGGACTTTGGTGCACCATTTACATTAAATCGGACGAAAATATATATGGGAGCTATATCTATATCTGAACCTATTTTTAAGAAACATAGCACACATCATTCAAGACCTCATTCATTACGCTGTGCCGAATTTCGTGCAAATTAAAGTATACCTAGGGACATTGGTATACCATTTACACTAAATCGGACAAAAATATATATGGGAGCTATATCTAAATCTGAACCGATTTTCAGGAAACTTAACACACATCATTCTAGACGTGATTCATTACGCTGTGCCGAATTTCGTGCAAATCGAAAGATATATAAAATTTTTGGTGGACCATTTGTCCTTAAATCGGACGAAAATATATATAGGAGCTATATCCAAATCTGAACCGATTTTCAGGAAACTCACACACACATTTGGCTGTGCCAAATTTCGTGCAAATCGAAAGATATATAGGGACTTTGGTGCACCATTTACATTAAATCGGACGAAAATATATATGGGATCTATATCTATATCTGAACCTATTCTTTGGAAACATAACACACATCATTCTATACGTGATTCATTACGCTGCGCCAAATTTCGTGGAAATCGAATGATATATGGGACTTTGGTGCACCATTTACATTAAATCGGACGAAAATATATATGGGAGCTATATCTAAATCTGAACCGATTTTCAGGAAACTTAACACACATCATTCCAGGCCTAATTCATTACGCTGTGCCAAATTTCGTGCAAATCGAATGATATATAGGGACTTTGGTGCACCATTTATCTTAAATCGGACGAAAATATATATGGGAGCTATATCTATATCTGAACCTATTTTTAGGAAACATAACACACATCATTCTAGACGTGATTCATTACGCTGTGCCGAATTTCGTGCAAATCGAACGATATATAGGGACTTTGGTGCACCATTTACCTTAAATCGGACGAAAATATATATGGGAGCTATATCTAAATCTGAACCGATTTTCAGGAAACTTAACACACATCATTCTAGACGTGATTCATTACGCTGTGCCGAATTTCGTGCAAATCGAAAGATATATAAAATTTTTGGTGGACCATTTACTTAAATCGGACGAAAATATATATGGGAGATATATCTGAATCTGAACCGATTTTCAGGAAACTCAACATACATCATTCCAGGCCTAATTCATTACGCTGTGCCAAATTTCGTGGAAATCGAATGATATATAGGGACTTTGGTGCACCATTTACATTAAATCGGACGAAAATACGTATGGGAGCTATATCTAAATCTGAACCGATTTTCAGGAAACTTAACGCACATCATTCCAGGCCTAATTCATTACGCTGTGCCAAATTTCGTGCAAATCGAAAGATATATAGGGACTTTGGTGCACCATTTATCTTAAATCGGACGAAAATATATATGGGGGCTATATCCAAATCTGAACCGATTTTTACGAAACATAACACACATCATTCTAGACGTGATTCATTACGCTGTGCCTAATTTCGTGCAAATCGAACGATATATAGGGACTTTGGTGCACCATTTACCTTAAATCGGACGAAAATATATATGGGAGCTATATCTAAATCTGAACCGATTTTCATGAAACTTAACACACATCATTCTAGACGTGATTCATTACGCTGTGCCGAATTTCGTGCAAATCGAAAGATATATAAAATTTTTGGTGGACCATTTACCTTAAATCGGACGAAAATATATATGGGAGATATATCTGAATCTGAACCGATTTTCAGGAAACTCAACATACATCATTCCAGGCCTAATTCATTACGCTGTGCCAAATTTCGTGGAAATCGAATGATATATGGGGACTTTGGTGCACCATTTACATTAAATCGGACGAAAATATGTATGGGAGCTATATCTAAATCTGAACCGATTTTCAGGAAACTTAACACACATCATTCCAGGCCTAATTCATTACGCTGTGCCAAATTTCGAAAGATATCGGCCAAATTTCGAAAGATATATAGGGACTTGGAGCACCATTTACCTTAAATCGGACGAATATATATATATATATATGGGAGCTATATCTAAATCTGAACCGATTTTTCCCAATTTCAACAGGTTTCGTCCTTGGGCCAAATAAGTGACCTATGCCAAATTTCATCCAAATCGGATCATAAATGCGACCTGTACTTTGTTCACAAAAATACATGGACGGACAGACGGACATGTGTAAATCGACTCAGAAAGTGATTCTATGCATATTCTCAAAAGTTACCATGTGTATGTTTCGTTTCCTTTTGCCTGTTACAAACATATGCACAAAGACATAATACCCTGTACCACAGTCTGGTGAAGGATATAAAAATCTACGCATGTCCCTGATAGACCTTCAAAAAAGTTTATTTAAAAATCTGCATTTACATCGACCCATCTTACTATTTTATCATATATGTGCGGAATTTATATAGGTTAGTGTGACACGGCAAACATGTGTAAATTTCACTTAAAAAATAAGTTAAAAGAAGACACAGGACATGTTAAGAAGTCTCGTATCAAAATGAATGCTTCTTCTTCTTAAGTCCTTTCATTCACTGCTTAATTCGAATGAGTTATTTTCGCTACTCAACACTACAATAATCGCAATTATTGCGTATACTTTCATCGATACATGTGATACGATTTTTTTTACACCAACAGTGCATAATATTCTGCCATGGAATTGAATCGAATCGTGCGTATCTTTCATCTTCTTTTGTGATAATTTTTTTGGTTTTATATATCTGAAGCTGATCGGAAAAACTGAAATGTTGCCACAAAAGGGATAGCATTACTCCTTTTGATTACCCTTTTCACTGATAATCATAAATAAATGAATCAAAGAGTCACTTCAGAGTTCACTTTCGACCGTGATTTTTATGTGTTGTTGCTGATTGTGTTTCTTTGCCACTAGAGATGAAAAGTGAAATACAAAGAAAGTGAATATGTTTTAACTAACTTCGGAGAAAGTAATTAACTGAATTAAGGTCAGATAAAAATTATGACAGTATCCCTAGTGAGATAATATGTACCGCGAGTTCACCCATAAGAACTATAAAAAATGGGTTGAGGTGTCGGGTTAGTTGCCCACTCTCGGAAAATCCAATCTACTATGAAAAAGCTAAGAAAAAGAAACCCAAATCCCTGCCCAATGTTGACGACCCCCTCAAACGTATAAAGGACCACGATCTGCGAACCTGCACTTGGAATGTACGCACGTTGTACAGAACAAGTGCAGTGTTCGCTTTGCCGGATGTACTTAAGAAGTACAAAGCCGATATTATTGCATTACAGGAAATGCGATGGAAAGGGACTGGCGTAAGTAAATCAGATGATTACGCCCTGTATTATAGCTGACATGAAACGAGACATGCATTTAGCTGTGGATAATTAACAGGAGAATAAAAGTCCTCGTCTCGCGATTCACTCCAGTAGATAAGCGAATTGCTATAATCCGAAGCGATGAACGAATTGCTATAAAGCGAAGTTCTTCTACATCAGTCTCATTTGCGCCCATGCTCCGACGGAAGATAAAGATGAACAAACCAAAGACATATTTTACGAGCGCGTAGAAACAGTATATGATCGTTGCCCTGGCCTTGACATTAAAATTCTGCTAGGAGTTTTAAATCGAAAAAATGAAAGGGAAAATATGTTTCAGAAAATTCAGCCTCCATGAAGAAACATCACACAACGGCATGAGGTTGATTGCCTTCGCGGCAGCAAAAAACATGGTACTTAGCAGTACCAGATTCAAGCATCTCGATATACACAAGGCCACTTGGATTTCTCCCGATCGAACAACAAGAAATCAAATCGATCATGTTGTGATAGACGGAAGGCATTCATCCAGTGTTCTAGGCGTCCGATCGATCCGGGGAGCGAATATCGTTTCGGACCATTACCTAGTGGCAGCCAAGGTACGCACCCGTCTTAATGTAGCAACAAAGGCGCGATCTAATGTAACACAGAAATTTTACGTCGAAAAGCTGCAAACGCAACAGATAGCAGAAGCCTACTCCGCTCAACTTAACCAACTGCTTGACGAAAGCACCCCTTGTCCCGATAATAATATAGAAGCACAATGTGAGAAAAATGGCCCACTCCCTACAATCTGCAGCAAAAGCAACACTTGGGTACCAAAGACACCATCAAGAAATCCGTGGTATGATCAGGAGTGTTGTAATGCTACCAATATGAAAAACGCAGCGTATAGGGCAACCCTGCAGACAGTAGCAACACGTAATGCGATGGAGAACTATGGGGAGAAAAGGAGAGAGGAGAAACGTATTTTCAGAAAAAAGATGAAAGAGCAAGAAAAACGAGAGCGTGAGCACACCGAAGGCTTTGGTGCAGGCACATCCTCCTGTAGAATTAAAGAAGGAAAACTGGTGACAGATACAGACAGCGTGCTGAGGATCTAGAAGGAGCTTTTTGAACAACTTCTGGTATCAAATATTAGCAGTGAACTGGATACCCCAGAACCAATAATAGATGACGGTATAGAGTGTATACCACCTAGCCAAGATGAAGTCAGAATCGTAATCAATCGGCTGAAGAATAACAAAGCAGCAGGTGCCGATGGGTTACCAGCCGAACTATTCAAGACTGGTGGCCAGATGCTGGTCAGGAGCATGCACCAGCTTATTTGTACAGTTTGGCTAGAAGAATGCATGCCCAATGATTGGAACCTCAGCATCCTGTGTCCCGTGCACAAAAAAGGAGACAAGACGATATGTGCCAACTATT
>NW_026879646.1:0-27267 GCF_032173495.1 Musca vetustissima | reverse complement strand
TCAGCGTTTGTCACAAATGAAAAATTCGCCATTAAATATTTAGATGATCTCTCTGGTATGTTCATAAAAATAATGAAATTCACATTTATTCGAGGCAAAGAGTATACAGTAGGATGCATCGCATAAAATTAGTAAGGAAACATAAAAAAAACCAGTATAGTCGGACGGGGCCGACCATAAGATACCCTACACAACTATCATAGAGCTCTATCTTTCTGCGGATTTGTATTCCGAGCCTGGGTAATATTTCATGATAGTTGCACCGTCGTGCCCGATTAGAGGTCAATAGTACATCTTCCTTACACTGACATATTTTCCGAATATTACCAATATTCAGTACTGCCCTTCTAATTGTCCATATTCCTTTCACCGTGGGTGGGTTGTGATGTTCGGCTTATAATTGTAGCCTATAGATTGAATCGAAAAAAAATACAAAAAAAGTTTTCGGTCCACTTCATCCCAAAATTATTATCTGATCATCACCGAAATTTAATGGCGTTGTCCTTGACCATAACTGGAACCTCATGGAACATTTCAAAGCGATCAGCACTATATTTCCGCCCTCTAGTGTGGTAATGGTTTATTAAATAGTATCTGAATACGTAAGCACCTGTAAATATTTAAGTGTAACTCCCACATCCGAGAACATACGACAATATAATCAATCAATTTAAAGGCCAACCACTCCTCTTGGATATACTATCAACTTTTCGGGTATACATCCTTTAGTAGTCAACATATGCGCCATGGAATATAAATTTTTGTCATTTTTCACACAAAAGTCAGGGTCCATTTTACCCGCAAAATATTGATCGATCTTTATCAAAACTTGCATGCTTATTCTTTGGTCCAATCCCCTTCTTCATGTGGAAATATTTTGGCCATAATTGCGGCCTGTGGAGCGACCAGAAAAAACGAATAATTTAAGTATTTGGCTTATTTCATCCCCTAAATATTAACCAATCTTTACCAAAAAGAATTGGGGTTTTCATTGGGCCGAACCCATCCTACGTGCAAAATTGGTCCATATCGTGAAGATTGGTCCATAACTGTGGCCTGTATCGTGTTTACAAATTGTAATGGACGGACGGACACACATGCCATCTGGACCAACTAGAGGCCGACAATAATAACTAATGTACAGTACAGGCCTTCTAATTACTTGTCCAGATTCCTTTCTCTTGTGTTGTGATCTTCACCTTCCCATTGGAGCCTATAGAGATGGACTCGAAAAACACAACAAATTAAGTTTTCGGTCCACTTCATCACAATATAATTATCTGATTGTCACCGAAAATTGTAGGCGTTATACTTGACCATAACTGGAGCTTCATGGAACATTTTAAAACGATCAGCGCTATATTTTCGCCCTGTAGTGTGGTAAAGGGTTACTAAATTATATCTGAATTCATAAGCACCTGTAAATATTTAAGTGTAACTCCCACATCTGAGTACATACGACCATATAATTGGTATCAATTTAAAGGTCAACCACTGCCCTTGGATATACCAACAACTTTTCGGCTCTATGTCCTTCAGGGGTAAATCTATACGCTATAGAATACAAATTTTGTAATTTTTCACACAAAAGTCAGGGCCCATTTGACCCGCTAAATATTGACAGATCTTTATCAAAACAGGCATGCTTATTCTTTGGCCCGACCCCCTTCTCTATGAAAAGATTCGCGATGTTTGGGTCATAATTGCGGTCTCTATAGCGACCAGAAAAACCGATAAAAATTAAGTATTTGGTCCATTTCATCCCCTAAATATTATCCGATGTTTACCAAAAACAATAGGGGTCTTCATTGGCCAGAACCCATCCTACATGCAAAATTTCGTGAAGATTGGTCCATAACTGTGGCCTGTATCGTGTTTACAAAATATAATGTTTTTGGTAAAGATCGGTTAATATTTAGGGGATGAAATGGACCAAATGCTTAATTATTGTCGGTTTTTCTGGTAGCTCCAGAGGCCGAAATTATGGACCAAACATCGCGAATTTTTACATGGAGAAGGATATTGGGCGAAAGATTAACCATGTCTGTATTGATAAAGATCGGTCAATATTTAGCGGGTCAAATGGACCCTGACTTTTGTGTGAAAAATTACAAAATTTTTATTCTGGGGTGTATATACTTGCTCCTGAAGGACATATACCCGAGAAGTTGATGGCATATACAAGAGGAGTTGTTGACCTGCAAATTGATATGGCTGTATGTACACTGATGTGGGAGTTATACGTAATTAGGTAACAGTGACTATGTGCATAGTTCTATTATTACTCTATTAGAGAACGGAAATTTCGCGCTGTCGCTTTGAAATTGTACATGAAGATTTTCGGTGAAGTTGAGATTTCATTCAGGGTAGCAATGAACCGAAAACTTTAATTTTGTCAGATTTTCTAGTCGTTCTAGAGGCAATTATTATATGCAGAACATCACATATTTCACAAAGTGAAGGGGATCTGACGTAATACTTAGAGCGACTGTTTAGATGATGATCGGTCAATATTCCGAGAGTCAAATCAACCAAAACCTAAAGTGACCAATTTTTTATTTTATGGCGTAAAAATTCACTTCAAAAAAAAATTGGAATATATGTAAGGGTTACAAAGTTGAGTTGTTGATCTATAATCGGTAAAAAGGGTGCAAATATCTCGAAATATTGTCCAGGCTCAGAATATAGAAAGTTTGCTTTTCGTGGTAGTTGTGTAGGGTATCATATGGTCGGCCCGTCCGACTATACTGCTCCGCTCACTGGTTTTTAAATAATATTTTTTCAAGACTTAATATATAGGCGGAGGTTATCTTAAAGATTTGTTTCAAGGCCCCTTATATAGGCGTGGATTTTTTAAGAATATTTATACCCTTCACCACACTGTGGTACTGGGTATTATGTCTTTGTGCATATGTTAGTAACAGGCAAAAGGAATCGAGATAGACCCATGGTTCCTTTTGAGAATATGCATAGAATCACTTTTTTAATCGATTTATGTTAAATTGTCAGTCCATGTTAAATTGTAAAGAAAGTACAGGTCACATTTTTGATTTGAATTGGATGAAATTTCGCACAGCTCTTTTGTTTGGCACTAGGACGAACCCTATTGAAATTGGGAAAAATCGGTTCAGATTTAGATATAGCACCCATATATATTTTCGTCCGATTTAAATTAAATGGTGCACCAAAGTACCTATATATCTTTCGAGTTGCACGAAATTTTGCATAGCGTACTGAAATAACCTTAGAACAGTGAGAGTTAAATTTCCTGATAATCGGTTCAGATTTAGATATAGCTCCAATATAGTTTCGCCCATAAATGGTGCACCAAAGTCCCTATATATCATTCGATTTGCACGAAATTTTGCATAGATTTGTGAATTGAGCCTAGAATGATGAATGGTGAGCTTCGGAAAAATCGGTCATATTTCGATATAGCTCCCATATATATTTCCGTCCTTTTTTATGTAAGTGGTGCATCAAAGTCCCTATATATAAGGTAAATGGTGCACAGAAGTATGTTTGTATCTTTCGATTTGCACGAAATTCGGCATAGCGTACTAATGTATGTTTAGTGTTAAGTTTCGTAAAAATCTCATATATATTAGGTTAATAGTGCTAATAATTGCTATAAATCGATCAGAAATTTGTCCTATATTACGCAGACGACTCTAAATCTGCCTAATGAAATTAAATTTAGCATAGGTTGTAGAAAGACATGAGTTTGTTCCATCGAGGGAACATTGACATGCAATTGTAAGGATACATATGTAGAATATACCCAAATAGGTGAACGGTATCACATAGTCGGACCAGTCCGACTTTACTACTTTCCTTACTGGTTTTTAATGCCTTATATAGGCGGGGGTTTTTTAAAGCATATTTTTTATGCCTTAGATGTTTTACAAAATATTTTTTCAATGACTTTTATAGTCCTGGATTTTTTAAACGTATTTTTTCAAGGTCTACAATAGTCGCGGATTTTTTAAAAATATTTTTTGAAAGAATGTTTTTTCAAGGTCTTATATAGGCATGAAATACTTTTTTGCGGTCTTACAAAAGGTGTGGTTATTTAAAGAATATTTTTAAATATCTTAAGGAAGGCAAGGATTTTTAAAGAATATTTTTTTGGAGACCATAGAAAAGGCGTGGAGTTTTAAAGAATGTTTTTAAAGATATTAGAAATGGCGTGGTTTTTAAAAGACCTTAGGTAAAACGCAGATATTTAAAGAATAATATTTGTTAAAAGCCTTAGAAAAAGGAGGGATTTTTAGAGAATATTTTTTAAAACATTTAAAAAATGCGTTAATTTTTAAGGATTTTTTTAAAAGGCGTGAATTTTTAAATTACATTTGTAATGAATATATTTTATAGGCATTAAAAAAGGCTTGGGCCCATATATCAGCATCCAAGTCCCACATGATCATATCATATTCATGCCAATTATTCGGTACATCCCATTGCTTACTCTACCTTCTTTAATTGTCACACAATTTTCATCTTCTTGTATGTCACCGTATTATATACGAACTTATATGCATACCAACGCAAAGGGGAGTAAAACAATTTACATTCAATTAAAAGTGCATGCTGAAACATTTATTCATTTTTTTTAATGGAAATGACGACGAACGGAACAAAGCAGAACATTTTAATTACAGCAATTTTTAATTTGTCTATTATACTATTAACGCTTAACGTTGGTCAGTTATTAGCGGAACATCTAACAATTTTGTAGAAAAACAATGCTCAACTGACTGGCTAGCTGGCAGACAGCTTACCGGTAAATGTTTAGCTGTATTAGAGAGTTACGCATGAAAGCAATTATTACCTTACAAGGTGACTGTGTTAATAACTGATATTAACTAAAGATATATTTTTTTGTGACGCAGAAAATATTGAAAAGTACAAAAAAAAAAAAACAGTTGCGTTTTACTTAAACAGAAGTACATATGTATTTATTGTATTACAATGTTGTTAAATTTACGCGCACCAACTGCCATGATAGTTGTTAAATTTTTTTTTTTTGATTTGTATAGAACTACGTACAATTTTTTTGGTTAGTCAAGGTCTGCAAAGGATTTTTTTTTGAATAATCGAATATAAAATTAACGTAGAGAATGAGTTATCGCTTCTAGGAGATCCTCCTCTAATTCCAAAATCTTATAAACGTCAGACTATTCTTCATAAACTTGTAAATTCAATGTGAAGCGAATTGAATAACGGAGTTGATCAACATTAAATCCGAAACACTTATAAATTTTATAATGCGAATAATAAAACCTGTGTGTAATTCCGAATACCTCCGCAAACCATAGGCTTGGTGTAAATATATGTCGGCAAAACCGACTGACACTTCTTTACTTGTTTTTTTTCTTTATTGTGGTCCGCCACTTTTTATTTGATTTTCAAAATATGATTTCACATTTGTAATCAGCGACAATAGATCTACAAATGGTATTAAAAATAATTTAATTAATTAAATGTTTTCTCTATGGAATTTTTACATTTTTCTTTCGGAGTCGTAATAGGCGCCCTCGAAACCTTCATATGTGATATTTATTTATTTATTTTAAAAATCCACTGCTCCAATCAGTGACTGATGAGCAGTATAGTCGGACGGATCCGACCATATGATACCCTATACAACTAACACGAAATTCTAACTTTCTGCACATTTTCATTGCGAGTCTGGGCAATATTTCTTGACAGTTGCACCCTTGCCAGATTAGAGGTCAACAGCACCTAATCCCGACACTTACATATTTTCCAAATATTAGTAATATTCAGTACAGTCTAATCTTCTAATATTTGTCCATATTCCCTTCGCCGTGGGTTGTGTTGTTGTTGTAGCAACTATCTATATGTTTGTTGTATTAAATTAATCTGGTTATGATTCCTCTGTTTCCAGGTTCAGGAAGGTTGCAATCTGTAACGGCTGCGTCCAAAGAGATTCTGGAGACAGATGAGTGGGTTTAGCAGGGCAGTTAAAGAGATGCAGCGTATCATGAGGTCAAAATCCACATGCAGGGCATGTGTTTGGTCCATGTGATCGGGCCCAATACGAATTGAGGCGGCTGCACCATTCTGATCTTAGTTGGGCTAAAACCACTCTCGTTTGTCTAGGCAGCTGTCGCTCTTCTGCTGCTATAGGTGGTGGGTGGACTCCAAGTACTGCATTCACACGTTATTGGTCCCTTGCCTGGGTCACTGCTTCCGTGTGAATGCTGGTAATTCCTGATCGATAAGCCTCACGATCTAGGGGTTCTCTTTTGTACCGTTGGATCTCTCTCTCTCTAGATCATGTAGGTCTCTCCTTACGTGCCTGGGTGGGGGAATTCTATCCATAAGATTATGGCATGGATGATTCCTGCGATAACACCCAAGCAGGTACTACATCGACAACATCCTGTTGTGACGATGTACGGGTAAGACCATTGCCTCCTCATGTAAATGGTCCACTGGCGTCATAAGGAGGCACCCTGTCGCAGTTCTCAGGGCGGCATTCTGGCAGGTTTGTATGTTCTTCCACTGCGTATCGCTTACATTCGCGTACCACACTGGCGCCGCATAGCTTACCACCGACCGACCTGTTGCTTTGTAAGAGGTCAACAAGGTTTCTTTATCAGCACCCCAAAAGCTGCCGGCAAGCGACTTGAGGACCTTGTTCCTACTTCTCATCTTATCGCAAATAGTGGTGGCTTGCGAGGCTCAAATCAGTATGTTATGACAAATATCGTGCTAATCGAAAGATATATAGGGTCTTTGGTGCACCATTTACCTTAAATAGGACGAAAAGATATATGGGAGCTATATCTAAATCTGTACCGATTTTTACGGAACTTCGCAGACACCATTCTAGACCCAATTTAGTACGTTATGCCAAATTTCGTGCACATCGAAAGATATATAGGGACTTTGGTGCACCGTTTACATTAAATCGGACGAAAATATTATAAAATATTATATATGGGAGCTCTATCTATATCTGTGCCGATTTCTACGGAACTTGGCAGACACCATTCTATACCCAGTTCAGTACGTTATGCCAAATTTTGTGCACATCGAAAGATATATAGGGACTTTGGACGAAAATATATATGGGAGCTATATGTAAATCTGAACCGATTTTTCCCAATTTCAATAGGGTTCGTCCTCGGACCAAGTAAATGAGCTGTGTCAAATTTAATTCAATTCGGATTATAAATGCGACCTGTACTTTGTTTACAATTTAACACCAACAGACGGGCAGACGGACGGGCATGTGTAAATTGACTCAGAAAGTGATTCTATGCATATTCTCTAAAGGAACCATGGGTCTATCTCGTTTCCTTTTGCCTGTTTTCTTATTAAAAAAAATAATTTTGCGTACCTCCCTGTTCTGTTCTTGTGATAATCATTAATAATATTCAGTAGATGTCGGTATATAAAATGTTTTATGTGGAGTCTCAATGACGTCAATCCATCGTAGACTGTTAATCGCATGGTATAATCAACCTCGAGCAAGTGTTCCAAATTTAATGGATTCCACTGTGTTTATCACGGGACGGGTTCCCAATGCCTACATTCAATAGAGGTTTGTTTTCTTTTTGTTAAGGAAATTAATAGATATTCGAGCATGAAATGAAATCAGTTAGTGGAAGACTCTGATTCAATTTCATCTATGTGAATGTCATGATTTCAGATCAGTGTTTTACATCGTTTTCTGATATGTTATTGTACACCCTGTTAACCAGTTTTCTTGAGGAAAAATTTGCCATCACTAGAGGAAATATTTCAAAGTTCTTACACAAAATTAAGGATGACAACCAACATTTTTGGTATATAAAGTGCACAGTCCTTTAAAAAATATATTTAAATAAAAACCAGTGAGCGGAGCAGTATAGTCGGACGGGGCCGACCATACGATACTCTACACAACTACCACGGAACTCTAACTTTCTGCCGACGTTTATTCTGAGCGTGGGCAATATTTCGTGATAGTTGCACCCTCTTGCCCGATTAAAGATCGACAGCACCTCTTCCTTACACTGACATATTTTCCGAATATTCCCAATATTGAGTACAGCCCTTCTAATTACTTGTCCAGATTCCATTCACCGTGGATTGTGTTGTGATGTTCGGATTATAATTGTGGCCTATAGATCATCTCGAAAAAAACATAAAAAATTAAGTTTTCGGTCCACTTCATCCCAAAATTTTTATCTGATCATCACCAAAAATTATAGCCGATATCCCTGACCATACTGATTCCTCATTGAACATTTCAAAGCGATCAGCGCTATATTTCCGCCCTCTAGTGTGGTAATGGGTTACTAAATAATATCTCAGTGCGTAAGCACCTGTAAATATTTATGTGTAACTCCCACATCTGAGTACATACGACCATATAATTAGTATCAATTTAAAGGTCAACCACTCCTTTTGGATATGCTATCAACTTCTCGGGCCTTTGTTATTCAAAAGGTAAATATTTAGGCTATAGAATACAATTTTTTTCATTTTTCACACAAAAATCAGGATCCATTTGACCCGCTAAATATTGACCGATCTTTATCAAACCAAGCATGCTTATTCTATGGCCCGATCCCCTTCTCCATGCAAACATTCGCAGTATTTGGGCCATAATTGCGGCGTGTGGAGCGACCAGAAAAACCGAAAAAAAGTTGTTGGTCCATTTCATCCCCTAAATGTTAACCGATCTTCATTGGCCAGAACCCATCCTACATGCAAAATTTCGTGAAGATTGGTCCATAACTGCGGCCTGTATCGTGTTTACAAATTATAATGGACTGACGGACACACATGTCTAGATCGACTCAGCTAGTCGAGATATGACGATCGGTATACTTAAAGGTGGGTGTAGAACCAATATTTCGCGGCGTTACAAAATTTTGGGGCTACACAAAGCTATAATACCCTGACAACATAGTTGTGTAGGGTATAAATACTCAATTTTTCATGATTAAATTGAAGAATTAAATTTAAACCATTTAACTTTATTTTTACTTTAAACTACCAACTGCCCGTATCTCCGAGCGTATGTGCAACGCTTTACATGTTGCACATTACTACATAAGTCAACAATTACTTTGCTATGTCTTGTTGTAACTCGGAGCGTAATAAAGCTAAGCTTCTTATATAACGTTTTTTTCAACACTCTTGTTGCACTTGTACTTACTCGCATCGTCATGTATCCCATCTTGATCACTGCCATCATCATCGTCGTCATTATCGTGCATGGTACATGGCAATGGAAGTCATGATGATGGCGCCAAATACCATGCTGTCTCACGAACATTTATTGTTCATTGGCAGTGAGAAAGAACAACAAAAGTGCACATCAAATGTCTAATGTAGATATAGATGGAAGTAAGAAGTAACCGGAAACGGAAAACTGATGTAAAAGAACATTCACAACACATACGAATACACACACACACATACATGCATGCATGTTGAATGTTTGAATCAAGTATTGAGTTGCATTTATGAGAATCATTACAATGTTCTTGTCATGCAACGTAATCCCCGTTTTCCATCTGTGCCTTCAATTCTTCGTCTTCTTCGTCGTTGACGTCCTTTATTTCCTTTCTTTTCCTAACTTAACTAACACCGACAATAACAAAAGCTATTTCGCTAAAACTGGCAAATTGATTTTCGTAGAATTGTTTTGTTCTTATTCTAGCAATGACACGAAAACTGGCAACGAAATCAATGAATGCATTACTGGCTGTGGTTACACCGAGTACAGACATACACACCTATACATATCGATTGGAAAGTGAGGATGGCAAATTGGATTTACTGTTTCATATCGCCTGTCTTCATTTGATCTTTGCCAAAGCACACAAAGCTACATATCAAAGGGGATAATATTGAAAATTAGTTTCGGTGAATTGTTATCTTTACTTAAGGGCTTAATAGTGGGCTTATTTTTCAGTTATGATAAAAATGTTATTCAACAATGGTTTAGAGGGCGAAAAAACGAAATTACTGATACTATGTGAAATTTTAGCTATGAATTTAATAGAATAATATAGTCTCGTTTGTAACCCGTCACCCAATAATATGAATATATAAGGTATTTTTGCTTCACCTTAATTGGAATAAATGCCAAAAAATGGATTACTGCCAGTAATTTGGATTTGTTTACTTGTTATTTAAATTAATTCAAATGTAGATATAGCTCTCGTATATATTTCGATGGCTTTCATTCAGATTGTGCTCCAAATACCCGTCCGATTGGAACAAAATCTACCATAGTGTACCAAAACTATGACTAGAATATTGTGTATTATGTTTTGTTGAGATAGGTTCAGTTCCCCTTTATAGTTCTCCGATATATATTTTCAACAAATTCTGCATTAAATAATCATGATGTGTTCGATTGACATGCAATTTTGCCCAGCTGCAGTATACAGAATAATCGGTGTAAACTTTACTTTAAATCGGTACGAAACTTTGTTTACAGTTGTTTATTGAGGTAGATTGTCTTGAATTGAGTTTTTTTAAATCGGTTTAAATTCAGAAAATGATTTCTTATAGAACGGCTTATCCCTTTCGTGGTTTCAAAAGTAAACGTAAATAAAACACTTAAAAAATCATTTGCCAAATGAGGGTATATACATTTTGATACGGTAAGAATGGGCATCATGGAAATATTGGTTTTAGACAGCATATTTCTTTGGACACAATTTAGAGTCGATTGAGAAATATCTGTCAGTATCTCTGGCTGGTGCGCACACGGCAACTCTCGAACTGAGTAACATATTTCATAGAAACTTTGCACATTTCTTCCAAACGTATTTCAAAAACGAATATGGGGAGTATCGGTTCACTCTGGTACCTTCCTTACAAATTGGTCGAATTTGTAAGTCTAAACCAAGTCCAATATTAGGTTAATGGAATGTTAGTACCTTCCCCTCAAAGGGTCCAAAAATTGAAACTTTGTAAACCTTATATAAGTGATAGGAATATACAAATTTCATATTTTTACCTAGCCTAAATCGAATTCAAATTGTCAAATATTTGAAACATTTTTATTTCTACAACAATGTGAAATGTCCGATTTGATATCAAATATGAACGTCGTAAGATTTCTTTCAAATTTAATTGTAGAAGATGGGACCCACCGGCCCATTCCTTCTGGTGCTACCCACAAAAAATGATAATGGTAAGTAAGTTTTGAACAACATAATATTAGATTGGGGAAAAATAAATAATTATTGCTTTTTCCGCAGAAAATGTCGATAAAATCTGAGAAATGATAGAAGTTGGTCGGCATGTTAGCAGTCGTAACATCGCCCAGGAGCTAAAATCGACCATAAAACTGTTTTAAACCATTTACACTATTTACACAAAGCTGGATTCAAATAGAAGCTCGATATTTGGGCGCCACATCAATTAGCAGAAATAATAGGATGGATAGAATTTTATGTGCGATGCCTTGGCTAAACGGAATGAGATAGACCCATTTCACAAACGAATGGTGACTGTAAATGAGAATTGGATCACATACGATAAACCCGTGCGAAAACGATCGTGGTCAAAGAGCGGTGAAACACTTCAAACGGTGGCCAAACCAGGACTAACGGCCAGGAAGGTTCTGCTATGCATTTGGTGGGACTGGAAGGGGATTAATTAATATGAGTTGCCGTTTGAGGAAAGGAATTGACCAGAAACGGCCAGAATTGGCCAACAGAAGATGCCGTGTTCCACCAGGACAACGCTAGGCCACACACATCTACAGTGACTCGCCAGAAACTTCGGGAGCTTCGTTGGGATGTTTAATGCAATCGTGACACAGTCCGGACTTGGCATCAAGCGTTTATCTTTTTTTCTTGCATTGCAAAATTTCTTTAATTATAAAAAAATGGTATCTAGGGAGGATTGTGAAAATTGACTACTAGAGTTTTTTGCAAATAGAGAGCAGGACTATGAGAGAGGTATTATGAAGTTACCTTTAAAATCTCAACAAATCATACAACAAAACGGTGCATATTTGGCCCAAATCGGGCATTCCGAAGCATGTTAAACGAAGTCCCAAACCTATATTTTATGGACAAACAAAATCTGACGATATATTGAAAGATCAAAAGACAATATTATTGTGTGGAAGGAGGTCATCGCCTTGAGGGGAAGTAAAGCCTCCTTAATATTGTCAATAGACATATTTAATCCGAATGAAGGAAATTGTAGATCGCTGTTGCGGTGTAAAGCGGATGGGGATGAAAAGTATAGAAAAAGTTTGGAGAGTACGCCCAAAATAATAATATAATAAAATAATCATGTACAAGTGTATTTCTGAAGAAGTGAAAAGTGTTGTATTCTTTTCGGGTGTAGAGGATGAAAATACAGATATTTCCGGAAAGGTTAGATTTTTTGACAAGGCATCTAAAAATGTCAAAATCAAAATCCCCTTCACCAGTATACATTCATTGTTTCTTTCACATTTTTAATTTAAGTTTAAATACATTTAGAAGATTTCAGAAATTCGAAGTATTTTTTTACTATTGGGGAAATTTGCTCATTCTTTCGAAAATCTCCTAATATGTAGAATATTACCTTTATGTAGAATATTTCGAGAAGCATATAAATCGTTCAAACGAGCAAATAAATCGACTTCTGTTTTAGTTTGTTGTGATGTAGTAAATTTTCATCAAACAATTCATGGTACTATTATAAAAGGTAACAGCAAGTCCCAGCTGATTTGATTCCAAAGTAATACTAGTGTCAATATGAATTTGACAAATTATATTTTTAAAAATCACCCAACAGGAAATTTGGGAACGCATACAATTCGAAATTGTTCTTTATTAAATGTCTTCCCGTATTCATTTTACACAATCTGCCTGTTGGGAAAGTTTGAGGAAGCAAATCTTTCTTCATTGAATAACTCGCAATTCCCTGCATTTTCATATGTGTTACACATATAAGAAGCAATAGCTCAATTATAGGAAAGATGTGGAAGCGATAGAAATATAAATTTGATAGATTTTCATTCATGTTTTTTCAAATTCTTTTTATGGATTCGAAAATATTTTATTTTCAAAATAAATATAAGGTGTGTCTGGTTACCCTAAAGTTTGTAACAATTGTTACAAATTGTTACTGGAAGTCGTCTGTTAACCCAAAAGTTCTGCAAAAGAGAGCGGTTGGAGAGAGAAATTTTGACAGTTCTTTCAGTGAGAGTTTGCAAATTCTTGCTGGAAAAATTTCTTCTTGCAATCTCTTGCAACTCTTCTTCTTCTCATACATCGACATTCAATCAGATGTTTTCTATTGTTTGTTTATTTATTTTTGTGCTTTCAATTTGAAAATAATTTTTTTTGGAATTAGCAAGACTAATTGTTTTTGTTTTTGTTAAACTGGTTGTGTTTTCTTTCTTTTAATTCTTTATAATGGCGGACAAATTGGTTTGTTTTGACAAATCAGCTGATTAGTTGCAAGCTTCTGCAGGGATGCCGTCTGTTTACTTTTCGCATTTTTCTTGCAAAAGAGAATAAAACTACCTTACTCTCTCAGAAAGAAGTTACTGGACAATTCCTGCAGGGAAAGTAACCAGACACACCTATAATTTATTTGTTTGTTTACATTTTTCTGTCAAATGATGTTGACACTAGTATAACTTACAAAAACAAATTTCCATGTGGTTGTTGTATCGTTTGTTGTACAACAACACTTGCTGTTACCTTCTATTATTATACCATGCAAACAATTGTAAAATTCAATTTTTTATTAGGGGTAGCAGTAATTTCTCACTTACTTGAATACACCCTACACTTGTCCCAGTATCTTCAGACTATTAATCTGGACAGTGTCAAAGTATATGATCACTTACATTAAGCAGTTGATAAGTTAAATGCTATATGCTAAAATTGGGGCGATGAGTTCGACAAAATATACATGGACACGAAAATTATTGTCGACAAGTTTGGGGTAAGTTGTAAGCAGGAAGTAGAAACTGAAGTAGGTCTGTTATGTGTAGGTCACCATGTGGAAAGCAAAAGTACCCAACCAAACGGACTAGTTTCCAGTGTAAGAAATACTAAAATATTTTTAGAGGTCTACATAAATATCGCAAAATACTGTCCATGCTCGGAATATAGATTCGCAAACAGTTAACTTTTAGTGGTAGTTGTGTCGGGTATAATATGTTCGGCCCCACTATTATTATCTTTTCAACTAATTATAATTACTGTTCCGATGATGATAGGTCAATATTTCTGTATATACAGTAACAAAATTTGAAGCTTAGAGTATCAAGGTTCTCTCCGGGAAACATAACTTGGAAAATATGCAAGTGCGAGTTGCCCAGGATAGGGATATATTTCCGCAGAAATTCAGAGTTCAGCAGTGGTTGCGTAGGGTATTATATGGTGGTGCCCGTCCGACAATAATGTTCCGCTGGGTTATTATAAAGCTTGAACGTTTATATTATGTGTAGAACACTGCATCATTTAAATGACTTTCACGCCAACTTTTGCTTGAATTGATTCTTAAAAGATAATTTTCCAAAACTTTTTGACGCATATTGGACAGTATATCAGCCATAACTTGACGGATGATAGTTTTAAAGTACTCTGAAGGTGAAATTTTATTTGCATAAATAAGGTCATTCGCGTAGACCCGTAAAAAAGTGTAATGGTGGAAATGGAAATGTCTTTTGCAATGAAGCCATATTCTCTCTTTTTATATGACATTTGGAAGGTACAAAGAAGTCGGTTATCATATGACCATAACGCATCGAATACGCGGTGACGATCGTTCCATCATCACTTTCGAAGAAGTAAGGTTCAATCACAACTTCGTACCATACTAAACAGTTACTTTTTCTGGATGTAGTATCCTCTCATCAATAATTTGAGAACCCCAAATACGGATATTCCGTTAAAATTTTAGTTTTCAGATATTGCCCTGGCCACCGCTTAACATTCGTTACCATTAAACTGGATTTTCGTGTAAGTACAAAAAAGAAAAGGAAACAAAATAAAACATTCAAAGTAACCAAACCAAAATTTGTATCATATTCTTTACATATATACATATCCTTTTGGATATCTCCAAATATAAATATTACTATTTTGTTTATTTTTTATTATTTCATCCAACTATGTTATGATGGTGCACTTCATTACGATTTAATTTATTTTATTTATGAATAGTTTATCTATTACTGTGAATGTGAACATTGTATTCGACATCCGCTCTCTCTCTTACAAATGTTATTCGGATGTAACTCGTAAATACATTTAATCTTGATGCGATTTCATGCACATGCATATACGAGTACATACATATGTGTGAATGTTTGTGAATTTCTAAAGTTTTAAGATGGTGTGTGTGTGGTTGTATGTGTTTGTTGTCGTAGTACTTTATGAGATTACAAAGTATTATTTTGTTGTTCGCAAAAGGACAACAGTAACAACAACAACTACTACTGCCACTATTCGAGGATTCTTTTATCTGTTATGTTTTATTTAAGCACACAAGCACAAAGTCATACAACAGTACAAATAAGCAATTATATATGAATGAGTTTGTGTCTAGATGTGTGTGTGTTTGTGTGCATTTTTGTAATATGTTAGAGTAATTACTTAAAGTTCAGATGTGCTTTATATTAAATTCATTTAAATTCTACAAAATTAAATTAAAAATTATGAGTATTTAGATTGAAAGATAAAAAGTCGTTGAAAGGATTTTCCACATCACTGTGAACATTGTTTAATTGGATAAAATGATTTATTTCAAATTTATTTGAGGTGTTACAAAAACAAGAAACGTACACAATTTACTATATTGGTGAAATGAATTATGTTTGCTTTGTAAAACAAATGATGTTAAATAAGAAATTAAAAATCATATGAATATAATTTATTTTTATAGAAATTATCAACATTAAAGCAGTAGAGAGCGCCTAGAAACAGCATATGACCGTTGCCCTGGCCATGACATTAAAATTCTGCTAGGTGATTTTAATGCAAAAATCGGAAGGGAAAATATCTTCGGCCCCACCGTCGGAAAATTCAGCCTTCATGAAGAAACATCCGACAACGGCATGAACGAGAAATCAAATTGATCATGTTGTGATAGACGGAAGGCATTCATCTAGTGTTTTAGACGTCCGATCGATCCGAGGAGCGAATATCGATTCGAACCATTACCTTACGGCAGCCAAGGTACGCACCCGTCTTAATGTTGCAGCAAAGGTGCGATCTAATACAACACGGAAACTCGACGTCGAAAAGCTGCAAACACAACAGGTAGCCAGGCCTACTCCGTTCAACTTACCCATCTGCTTGAAGAAAGCACTTCTTGTCCCGATAATAGTATAGAAGCACAATGGCAAAGAATTGCCCACTCCCTACAAACTGCAGCAAAAAGAACAATTGGGTACCAAAAACCACCACCAAGAAACATATGGTACGATCAGGAGTGTCGTAATGCTACTGATGTGAAAAACGCAGCGTATAGGGCAACCCTGCAGACAGTAGCAACACGTAACGTGATGGAGAAGAAAGAACAAGAAAAACGTGAGCGTGAGCAAATCGAGATGTACAGGAGTCAGAATGAAGTCCGGATATTTTACCAACGAGTAAAACACCAAACCTTAGGCTTTGGTGCAGGCACATCCTCCTGTAGAGATGAAGAAGGAAACCTGGTGACAGATACAGACAGCGTGTTGAGGATCTGGAAGGAGCATTTCGAAAAGCTACTAGTATCAAATAGTGGCGATGAAGAAGATACCCCAGAACCAATAAGAGATGATGGTATAGAGTGTATACCACCTAGCCAAGATGAGGTCATAAAAGCAATTAATCGGCTCAAGAACAACAAAGCAGCAGGAGCCGATGGGTTACCAGCCGAACTATTCAAGACTGGTGGCCAGATGCTGGTCAGGAGCATGCACCAGCTGATTAACACAATTTGGCTAGATGAATGCCGAACAAGGATTCAGACAAGGTGACAGTTTGTCGTGTGATCTTTTTAACATCCTACTAGAAAAGGTCATACGAGACGCGAAGGTGAACAGAAATGGCACTCTGTACACCAAACAACAACACCAGTTACTCGCCTACGCCGATGACATCGATATAATGGGTCGAACATTGCGAGCGGTAACAGCCACCTTTGAACAAATTGAAAAGGAGTCTGCCAAAGTGGGCGAGAAGACCAAGCTGATGGTATCAACGCGCAAGACGTCCAGTAGACTCGGACCAACTGTAAAACTTGAGAACTACAGCTTCGAGGTAGTTAAAGACTTTATATACCTTGGTACCGCCATAAATAAAACGAATGATATCAGTTTTGAAATTCGGAGAAGGATTGTGATGGCCAACAGATGCTACTATGGTCTAAGTAAGCAGTTTAGAAACAAGGCCACATCTCGCCAGACCAAGCTCACACTTTACAAGACGCTGATACTACCCGTGCTATTATATGGATCAGAAGCATAGGTACTTGCGCAAGCATATGAGGCAGCGGGCCGATCTGCGTCGACGGTGAACATCGGCGTCGAATGAACCACGAGCTCTACAATTTATACGCGGACATCGACATAGTCAGTAGTATTGAGCTGCAGCGACTACGGTGGCTAGGCCATGTTGTGCGGATGAATGAAGATGCCCTAGATCAAAAGGCATATAAAAATGAGCATACTGATGGTTCCCGTAGAAGGGGAAGGCCACGAATTAGATGGAAAGACCAAGTAGAAAACAACATCTTGGAACGTGGTCTTCCAAATTGGTGGACTTGCGCCCAAGACCGACGCGCTTGGAAATCTTTTTTAATCTCGGCTTATGGAACAACCGTTCTGTAACAAGCCAGCTAAGTAAGTAAGTAAAGCAGTAGAGAATTTTCTTTCAAATCTTAAATTTACTTTTAAAACATATTTCTTTTTAAAAAATTTTGACTATTTTTGAATAAAATTTAGTTTTAGCATGAAGCTAGTATAGAACAAAATACACCTATTAAAAACCTGAAAATATCTTTAGAGGATATTTGAAATGGAATCGGGGGAAATTAAATGTGTGAAGTACAATGATATTTCAACTCAATTAAAACATGAAATGAAATCCGAAATCAATGAAAAATTTCATGTCAATCGGGGAGACTTGGATTCTTTCATGCACCAATTTGTATGAACCCGAACAATATTATGTATGTATGTAAATCTGGTACTAATTGAGCAACCATTTGTTACGCTGCAGTACAGTTCCACAATTGTATCTCGTGTATAAGGAACAGAGATAGGCTACTCCGTGAACCAATTGCATAAAATTGGACGGAAATATATTTGGGAGCTTTATCTAAATCTGAACCGGTTTCAACAAAACTTCATAGATATTAAACTGGGACTAATTCAGTAGGCTGTGCAAAATGTTGTCTCAATCGGACAATCCTTGCGAAACTATATCCCCGGAAGAAACTATATGGGAGCTATATCTCAATCTGGGAGCTATATCTTAATCTGGGAGCTATATCTAAATCTGGGAGCTATATCTAAATCTGGGAGCTTTATCTAAATCTGAATGGGTCTGTCTCGATTTTTTTGCCTTTTAGATATTGATATTGGCCGCTGTTTCGGGTAACCCTCGTAGAGCGCTAACGCCTATTGTACGGTATTTTGGGGAATTTGACATGCCTTTTATCCGAATCGACTTTAATTTGATATTTTGAAATTTCACGATTTGCCGAATCTTTTCATGAAATTTTATTAATTCCGGTCCACGTTCTCCTCCATTTTTGAAAAATTTCTTACTAGAAAACTTGTGAACGGAGCAGTACTCGTATAGCCGGACGCAGCCGACTATATGATACCCTACAAAACTACTACAGATTTTATGTTTTTGATGACCAGACAAAAAAATTTTCGGGCCATTTCATCTCTGGAATATTATTCGATCATCATCGCAAAATTATAGGCGTCGTCCTTGACAATAACCGCATATAAAATGTCCTAGCCCTCACCTCGAAATGTGTGCTCTCTAATATGGTAATGGTAATATTAAACCTGTGAGCGGAGTACTATAGTCGGACAGGGCCGACCATACGATACCCTACACAACTACCACGGAACCTTAACATTCTGCCGATAATTATTCCGAGCCTGGGCAATATTTCTGATATTTACACCCTCTTGCCCGATTAGAGGTAAACAGCATCTCTTCCTTACAGTGACATATTTCCGAATATTACTAATATTCAATCCAGTCCTTCTATACTTGTCCAGATTCGACTCACCTAGTCGATATATGACGATCGGTATACTTGAGGCTGCATATATCACCTAGTCGATATATGACGATCGGTATACTTGAGGCTGCACAAAGCTATAATACTCTGACAACATAGTTGTGTAGGATATACCAATATCAGTAAGTATTTAAGTAAAACTCCCATATCCGACAATAAAATTGACAAATGTCAACCACCCCTATTTTAACTATATACGTCATAAAATAAAGCTTTGTATTTTTTCATACAAAAGTTTGAGTCCATATGACCCGCTAAATATTTGCCGATCTTCATCAAAACAGTCATGTTTACTCTATAAGCAGACCTACTTCTCTGTGTAAAATGTTGTGATGTTTCGGTCAAATAAAGTTTGTGGTCCCTTTCATCATCATCTTTGGTTAGAACTCGTCCTACATGCAAAAATTCATGACGATTGATATAAAACTGTGACCGGTGTCGTGTTTACAAATTTTAATGTTTATACTAAATGGTGGGTCTAGGATCAATATTTCGCTGCGTAACAAACGCTTGGGTAGAAAAATGCTCGACATAATCCATAATTTACTAAATTTGTAACCATATTCAAAGTTTTGTTCCAATCGGACAAACGTGATGGTTTTGGTGCAGAATTAACTGAAATTCGACAAAAATTATACTTGGGTGCATTATCTAAAAAAATAATTCAAAGGTAAGTAGAAAACATTCCTAGGGTTCATCGATTTCAAGAAAACATTCGATATTATCAAAGGAAATTCCATGTGGGAAGCATTAACAAAAACGAAGTACCACAGAAAATATTCCGAATAATAAGAACGATGAACGGGGATGCTGGGGGCTGATGCTGAGAGTCGATACCGTTCAGAATTATGGACGTACGATCGAAATTTCGTTCTTTTGGTATTCTGATAGACGCTATGCTATGAGGCGATAACGCTTAACTGTCACACGCAAGCCTTCGCTATTTTGCACGATAGTATATGAGTTATCGCAAACAATTTGGGGCCAAAAAAGTATACATAAAAAGGGGATTTCCCACTCAATATATTGCCACCACTATCACAGAAAGAAAATAGAAAATTTAAGTAAACTTTTTTGTAAGCTTCTTAAATAATTTATGTATTTATTTTAGGTCGAATTTAACTAATATTTACTTTACGCAGAAACAGATTTTGGGAGAGTTTTTGTCGGAGCATTCTGAGCTGACGAAAGGTGTTATTACTTGCAGTGCTCAAGGAAGAGCGACGGTCAATATATTGTGGGAAAACCTTACAGCTTCGAGACCGCCAACTAAAGACTCCATAGCATGGCGTAAAGTATGTTCAACATTAAAAATATTTTGTTCACGAACTAACATTCAATTGTTTATGTGATCAAAAACAAAGAGTGAAGAAGAAGTTAACCTTCAATAAATTATCAAAATTGAGAACTGGTGGCGGTCCATGTGAGGAAAAACATTTCAGCCTAACGGATGAGTTGATTGTAGAAGCTGCAGGAATTGAAGATGAAGTTGATGGCTTAAAGGGAGTAAGCAGTTTTGGATGTGGTTCTCCAGAAAAAGCAGAAACAACTTCATCGGAGAAAAGAACATTGGATGATGATTTGGCTTGTCTTTTAGGTTCTGATGTTGATCACAAAAAGTCTAAGCCATTTGTAAAACTAGTTAGGCCAAAGAAAAGCAAAACTAGTATAATACAGACAAATATGGAGTCTAATGAAGAATATCACCTTATAGATATTAAAAAAAAACCTCTGGAATTGAAGCAGAAAGAGTTCGACATTAATATGCAAATAAATCAAATTGAATGAAAAATAAAAATAAAAGAGTATGAACCCTTTACCATACGGTCAATAACCGAAAAAGTATACGTAGATCAATAACCATGGTACATTTGTACCCATTTAAAGATAGCGCTGTAATTCATTAAAACATTGGACTATCGTGCGGTTTTTTGTTTTAAATTAGTCTGCACGGATCTGATCTAGATGTAGGAACTCAAAATTATATAAACATTGAAAGAATATAAATTTAAATCCAGGTTTAAATGAAATTCTATATAAAACAATCATACTTACTTAGGTGTTCCCCAACACCTCTGCAAATGTTTGTGGCCTTAGACACAAGAGAAGAGACAAAGCTGCCGCCAGTTGTATTTTTGGTGGTATACTTGTTGAAATTGCTCCGTTGAATTCAATTTCTTCAAGAACATATCTGAAGGCTTCTTTTGACAGTCTGAAACGCTTTACAAATCTATAAATGGCAAAAAATAAACATTTTATCAAGACATATTTTTGCAACGTACTCTGAGTCTGCCAATTTCAAGGGATCACTTTTCATACGTATTTTTTTCTTATATCCTTTTCTTATATCCTTACACTCTTCATCCGAAGAAGATGACAAACAAAATATAATTGGGTCCATCAAATTTTATATACTTTCAAAAATTGTTAATTCTTTGTAATAAAAACCAAACATGTTGGTTTAAGGTGTTTTGCTTGCAGGAGTACTGGATGAAATAATAAACAACGTGTGTTCTCACAGAAGAGGCATAGCATTGAATCTCCCACGACAACTCTCTACAAGTATTCATAAACAAATGACTCTGCATTGTATGCAGAATATACTGGTCCAAACGATAAGTTACTTAGAGCTGAGGATCCTAACGAACCAGAAACCTATACAATAGCTGATTACAAGAATGGAGATGGATTGGCTACACCTTAAGAAAAAATTGAATGGAATACCCAAGGATCGGGAAACCGAGGTCGACTAAGAAACATCTGTTTACCATAAAAACCCCAAGAACTAAGACCAAAGAAGATGTACAAACAACGGCCACTAACCGAATAAGATGACAATACAAAATATGCCATGTTTTCTACTCACGGGTGGAATTAATTGTCATAAATACATACCATCTCCGTGTGACCTATACCTAAATTCTTACCTGAGATGTTGTTGCCATAAAGGGCACTAAATTACATCAAATTGTGCTTGAAAATAGTCCTAAAATGTCACAGGTATATCACATCCGGTGTTTCAGTGTTATGTTTTGACCTGCCATAAATAATCATTACCCGAAACCCCACTTAAGTTGCCCAACCCAATCAAGTTGAAGAGACCTAAGCAAATTTCTTACACAAAACGTTTTGACATTTAATGAAACTTTAATAGCCCCATGACTTTAATGTTCATGTATGTTGCCGACACAGTGGATGATAAACATATACCCTTATTTTCCGTATTCCCCACAAAAAAAGCAAATGGCTATGTGCTAAATAGAAAAATAATTAAAAACTATTTATCATACACCCACACACGCCGAATACGGTCGGGTAATCTGCCATATTTTGGCAGTCTCCAAAATATGCCTTCCTGATGGCTTCCGGGCAGAGTCTAAACATAATCACAAACCAACAAACAAACACTCATACTTCACATATGAAAATGTGTGTTAAGCTGTTAGCAGTCGGGTTTCCACAAGAGTCCAAGCAAGAAAGTGAAGAAAAGAAATGATTTATGAATAGAAGCGTGTTTTGTCGAGTACTGCGTTAATGTGGAACACAAGGACAGACATTTAATTCTATGCACATATGTTCCACGCCTCCGTTGGCCCTTGAAAAATATTCTTTAATAAATCCACGCCTCCGTTGGCCCTTGAAAAATATTCTTTAATAAATCCACGCCTCCGTTGGCCCTTGAAAAAATATTCTTTAATAAATCCACGCCTCAGTTGGCCTTGAAAAATATTCTTTAATAAATCCACGCCTCAGTTGGCCTTGAAAAATATTCTTTAATAAATCCACGCCTCAGTTGGGCCTTGAAAAATATTCTTTAATAAATCCACGCCTCAGTTGGGCCTTGAAAAATATTCTTTAATAAATCCACGCCTCAGTTGGGCCTAATATTCTTTAATAAATCCACGCCTCAGTTGGCCCTTGAAAAATATTCTTTAATAAATCCACGCCTCAGTTGGCCCTTGAAAAATATTCTTTAATAAATCCACGCCTCAGTTGGCCCTTGAAAAATATTCTTTAATAAATCCACGCCTCAGTTGGCCCTTGAAAAATATTCTTTAATAAATCCACGCCTCAGTTGGCCCTTGAAAAATATTCTTTAATAAATCCACGCCTCAGTTGGCCCTTGAAAAATATTCTTTAATAAATCCACGCCTCAGTTGGCCCTTGAAAAATATTCTTTAATAAATCCACGCCTCAGTTGGCCCTTGAAAAATATTCTTTAATAAATCCACGCCTCAGTTGGCCCTTGAAAAATATTCTTTAATAAATCCACGCCTCAGTTGGCCCTTGAAAAATATTCTTTAATAAATCCACGCCTCAGTTGGCCCTTGAAAAATATTCTTTAATAAATCCACGCCTCAGTTGGCCCTTGAAAAATATTCTTTAATAAATCCACGCCTCAGTTGGCCCTTGAAAAATATTCTTTAATAAATCCACGCCTCAGTTGGCCCTTGAAAAATATTCTTTAATAAATCCACGCCTCAGTTGGCCCTTGAAAAATATTCTTTAATAAATCCACGCCTCAGTTGGCCCTTGAAAAATATTCTTTAATAAATCCACGCCTCAGTTGGCCCTTGAAAAATATTCTTTAATAAATCCACGCCTCAGTTGGCCCTTGAAAAATATTCTTTAATAAATCCACGCCTCAGTTGGCCCTTGAAAAATATTCTTTAATAAATCCACGCCTCAGTTGGCCCTTGAAAAAATATTCTTTAATAAATCCACGCCTCAGTTGGCCCTTGAAAAATATTCTTTAATAAATCCACGCCTCAGTTGGCCCTTGAAAAATATTCTTTAATAAATCCACGCCTCAGTTGGCCCTTGAAAAATATTCTTTAATAAATCCACGCCTCAGTTGGCCCTTGAAAAATATTCTTTAATAAATCCACGCCTCAGTTGGCCCTTGAAAAATATTCTTTAATAAATCCACGCCTCAGTTGGCCCTTGAAAAATATTCTTTAATAAATCCACGCCTCAGTTGGCCCTTGAAAAATATTCTTTAATAAATCCACGCCTCAGTTGGCCCTTGAAAAATATTCTTTAATAAATCCACGCCTCAGTTGGCCCTTGAAAAATATTCTTTAATAAATCCACGCCTCAGTTGGCCCTTGAAAAAATATTCTTTAATAAATCCACGCCTCAGTTGGCCCTTGAAAAATATTCTTTAATAAATCCACGCCTCAGTTGGCCCTTGAAAAATATTCTTTAATAAATCCACGCCTCAGTTGGCCCTTGAAAAATATTCTTTAATAAATCCACGCCTCAGTTGGCCCTTGAAAAATATTCTTTAATAAATCCACGCCTCAGTTGGCCCTTGAAAAATATTCTTTAATAAATCCACGCCTCAGTTGGCCCTTGAAAAATATTCTTTAATAAATCCACGCCACGCCTCAGTAGGCCTTCAAAAAATATTCTTTAAAAAATCCACGCCTCAGTAGGCCTTAAAAAAATATTCTTTAAAAAATCCACGCCTCAGTAGGCCTTCAAAAAATATTCTTTAAAAAATCCACGCCTCAGTAGGCCTTCAAAAAATATTCTTTAAAAAATCCACGCCTCAGTAGGCCTTCAAAAAATATTCTTTAAAAAATCCACGCCTCAGTTGGCCTTCAAAAAATATTCTTTAAAAAATCCACGCCTCAGTAGGCCTTCAAAAAATATTCTTTAAAAAATCCACGCCTCAGTAGGCCTTCAAAAAATATTCTTTAAAAAATCCACGCCTCAGTAGGCCTTCAAAAAATATTCTTTAAAAAATCCACGCCTCAGTAGGCCTTCAAAAAATATTCTTTAAAAAATCCACGCCTCAGTTGGTCCTCAGTAGGCCTTCAAAAAATATTCTTTAAAAAATCCACGCCTCAGTTGGTCCTCAGTGCGCCTTCAAAAAATATTCTTTAAAAAATCCACGCCTCCGTAGGCCTTCAAAAAATATTCTTTAAAAAATCCACGCCTCAGTAGGCCTTCAAAAAATATTCTTTAAAAAATCCACGCCTCAGTAGGCCTTCAAAAAATATTCTTTAAAAAATCCACGCCTCAGTAGGCCTTCAAAAAATATTCTTTAAAAAATCCACGCCTCAGTAGGCCTTCAAAAAATATTCTTTAAAAAATCCACGCCTCAGTAGGCCTTCAAAAAATATTCTTTAAAAAATCCACGCCTCAGTAGGCCTTCAAAAAATATTCTTTAAAAAATCCACGCCTCAGTAGGCCTTCAAAAAATATTCTTTAAAAAATCCACGCCTCAGTAGGCCTTCAAAAAATATTCTTTAAAAAATCCACGCCTCAGTAGGCCTTCAAAAAATATTCTTTAAAAAATCCACGCCTCAGTAGGCCTTCAAAAAATATTCTTTAAAAAATCCACGCCTCAGTAACGTCCTTCAAAAAATATTCTTTAAAAAATCCAAAAAAATATTCTTTAAAAAATCCACGCCTCAGTAGGCCTTCAAAAAATATTCTTTAAAAAATCCACGCCTCAGTAGGCCTTCAAAAAATATTCTTTAAAAAATCCACGCCTCAGTAGGCCTTCAAAAAATATTCTTTAAAAAATCCACGCCTCAGTAGGCCTTCAAAAAATATTCTTTAAAAAATCCACGCCTCAGTAGGCCTTCAAAAAATATTCTTTAAAAAATCCACGCCTCAGTAGGCCTTCAAAAAATATTCTTTAAAAAATCCACGCCTCAGTAGGCCTTCAAAAAATATTCTTTAAAAAATCCACGCCTCAGTAGGCCTTCAAAAAATATTCTTTAAAAAATCCACGCCTCAGTAGGCCTTCAAAAAATATTCTTTAAAAAATCCACGCCTCAGTAGGCCTTCAAAAAATATTCTTTAAAAAATCCACGCCTCAGTAGGCCTTCAAAAAATATTCTTTAAAAAATCCACGCCTCAGTAGGCCTTCAAAAAATATTCTTTAAAAAATCCACGCCTCAGTAGGCCTTCAAAAAATATTCTTTAAAAAATCCACGCCTCAGTAGGCCTTCAAAAAATATTCTTTAAAAAATCCACGCCTCAGTAGGCCTTCAATTCTTCACATTTTTAACTAGAATAGAATTTTATATTTTTCAACATTAATTCTTTGGAAAAATTATTCTATATGTATAATTATTAAGTATTACCAAAAAAAGAAGTAGAATTATACCACAAGAAAAAAGGAAATTAACATACTAATTTTCTTTTTTAGGGGAAGGCAGGAAATGAATATGTATCCGAGAAACAATTTGAATTGATAGCTCTGTTTATTTCAAATTGAAATTTTTCATTATTTGCGCTGCAGCTGCATCCGAAGAACTGTCACCCTTCAGGGAGTTAACAATTTCGGAAAGGGCTGAAAGAAAAAAAAAGTAATAATTAAAATGTACTTATTTTCATTAGTATGCAAACCTACCCTTCCTCTCCTCATTGGACATTAGCAATGACAAAATGGGCACCTGTTTATTTTTACTAACTTCAAGTAGAGTTTTAGCTAAGGTTGCATCCTTTGTCGGCAAATAGAAATCATGTAGTGTGCGTATGACATCGGTTAGGGTGTCGGAATCAAAACCAGCTCCCAGAATTTTACACACATTATTGGGATTAATACTTTTCAGATATTCATATTTATGTTGTGGTGATAACTCTTTCCAATTGGAATAAAATTGAGCAGAGGATATTGGAGCTTCTGGTAGGGGACGCTACAAAATATACAAATATTTTAAATAAATTGAGATTTGATAAAAAACTATCTTACTTACATTGTAGTTAATGTTGTCATCAACAATATTTGTTGTCAACTTGTTTACACTTTCAATTTTATTTGAATCTTGTTCTTTGGCCTCATTAGTTTTCTTAACTTCATTTTCTTTGTGTGCCTTTTCGGGTTGTGCATCCTTTGAAGTTGATTTCTCTTCTACATTTTCTTTATTTTCATTGTGTTTTATATTATCCTTATTATCCACTGCAACAGGTTTTGTTTGTTTGGCCGCAGCAGCAGCATTTTCTTTGGCCTTAAGTCTTTCTTCGGGATTTTTAATCTCTTTAATAACA
>NW_026879645.1:0-27469 GCF_032173495.1 Musca vetustissima | reverse complement strand
AGAACCTCCGCTTCAGCTATGTTAAAAAATTGGCAATATTGCCCATATATATCAGCGTAAAATTCTATTACAATATAGTCATGTCTGTCTGTCTGTCTGTTGTAATCACTCTAGCATAGAGTCTTTTGTCTGCAGACAGGTCAAGTTCGAAGATGGGCTTTATCGGTTCACGTTTAGGCATACCAATTTTCGGTATTTTGAGGTTATTGAGCACGTTCTTCAACTGAATTCGCTGAAATTTGGTACATTGAGTTCTTATTGGGTAGCAAATCTCTCCACTAAAAATAATAAATATGGGCCCATATTTTCAGGCAGCCCCCATTTAAGGATACCCCCAATTTTGCGGTATTTTGGGGGGGGGGGGGGGTTTGATCGCATTTTTCGACCGAATTCGCTCAAATTCGGTACTTTGAGTTCTTATTGGGTAGGAAATCTCTATACTAAAAATTATAAATATAGGTAAATTTTTTCGGGTAGACCCCCAATATGGCTACCCCCAATATTCGGTATTTTAGGGTTATTGAGTGTTTCATATAGGCCCACTTTTTCTGGTAGCCCCCATATAAGGCTACCTCCCAATTTCAAGTTTTTGGGGGATTATCCGAATTGGCTGTAGTTTAATAATTTCAGTTATTATTGGGTAGCACATCTCTCCACAAAAAACTATAAATATAGGTCAATTTTTCGGGGAGCCCCCATATAAGGGTACCCCAAATTTTCGATATTTTGAGGTTCTTGAGAGCGTCTTTTAACCGAATTCGCTGACATTTTGTATTTTGTAGTCGTATATGGTAACTAATCACCCCATCAAAAATTATTTATATTCACCCCTTTTTAGTGGTAGTCCCCATATAACCCCCTTTTTTATATTAACATAGTTATCTGATTTGTTCCGTGTGTTGGGGTTGGCTAGTCGTTACGGGGAATAGTCATTTTTTACCCTACAAATACTATTTAGCCATCTTTTGTAAGGATTCCGCCTTCTAAAGATATTGTGATAAAAGAAAACTCAAACATGACGATAATGAAATATATCGGCAGACATTTAGGCATCCCCTGAAGGAAAGAATTGAGAATACACTATGTAACCAATATTGAGGTCCCCCTTTAGGCATGGCCTCATATAACTTTGTAATCTAAATTACAGTAGTTTGAGGATTTTATACTCTACCATGCATTATCAGTATCAGTCCACTATTCGGGTCGTACAGATTTTAGGGAAAATCCCCATTAAAAATTGCTGAAGTTTCTATTTGGTGTACATAATGGTTTACATAAATCGGTATGAAGAATTATCAGTATAATGCACTTTTTGGTATGTTCCTATATTTCCATTGCATGTATCTGTCAATATAAATATGGTGGAGGGTATCACAGTTCGGCCCGGCCGAACTTAACGCTTTTTCACTTGTTCATTCTATTACGATACTCAATATTGTCTTAAGCTTCATTTCATGTCTACTTAGTATTTTTCAACAGATTCTGAAAAGTCTCGCCATCTCTTAGCCTAAAATTTACAGCTTTCGCAGTTCATAGTTCATTTCTATACATATTTAATGTTCGCATATTCTCAGCTACGATGCACAACAAATAGTTGTCTCAATAATTTAGAATTGACGCTTTGTTGCTGTTGTATACGAACGTGAAGGAGATTATCGAAGAGATTTTCGTTATATAAAAAAACGTGGAATATTTGGTAACATATTCCCAAGCATTGTGCAGTTTTAAGTTACCTTTATAATTGTAAATATTACTTATTGCCACAAATTTATTATGCCATAAGGTTTGGGAAATTTGCTGTGTAAGAGACGATTATGGAGTTCCCAAACACTGTTGGATTTTTGGGGTAAATCTTTAGGAGAAATACACAGATAGTGAAGAGTATTACAAGATATTTGTTGGAATTGTTAACTAGAAAGGGAGTAAGTCAATCTTAATTGGTGTCAATGATATAAAATCATAAGGCCAATATGTGAAAGATCGATTGAATATATTTGTAAAATCAGTATGATTTTTAAAATCTTCCACTCTCCTACAAAGAAATTATAATTTTTTGCGCTAATAAAATACATGCCAAATTGCAGAAACAGTATTTAGAACATCATGTTTATCTCCCCTCATAAAACAATTCCTGCCAATAAAAATTTTATATCTTCACCCATCTTATCAAGAAATGAATTAAATTTAAATAATAGAAAATACTCTGTCACACAACAGACGCCCGAAGTTATTTTCTATTTCAATGTATTCAAAAGGAAATTACAAACATTTTAGATAAACTGCAGGCCACCGTTAAAATGATCCTCAACGATACCCATTTGATTTTATTCTTGCATGCTGGTCGTTGTTGTTGTTGTTGTGGACAATGCCAAGTGTCCATAAGATAAAATGTTGCCATTTGTTCGTTGCAATTCAATTCGGGCGTTAATGTCATTTTTCTTTGCATTTCGCCAAGACATGGCAATGTAGAGGACACAACAAAAACAAAAACATAGCTAAGGTGGGCAGTAATGTTATTCTAGTTGTTGTTGTTGTGGATGTTGTTTGGCATTTCATGTTCTGCTATCACATGTTGTGTTTATTTGCTATTCATTCAGTTGTTGTCTTTTGGCGGATAACAAACTGTGTGGCAGACAAAACGAAAGACTTAAGCAACAAACATGATTTGTTTAAACTATTCGATATTTGTTCGGATAGCAATCATCCGAAGGAATGCTTGTGTATTTTTATTCTTAGATTGAGGATTGGTTGGCTAATAACATTTGCAGTAAATCAGCGAAAAAAGAACATTAGGAGAGCACAATTTAATGGCCAGTATTTGACATATGGCTGCTGTACAATGTAAGTAGACATTGGAGGGTTTAATCATCTGCTACTCCCACATGTTCATGTACTCCAATTATTATCATGTTTCTTTTGTCTGTTGTTTCTACTTTGTATACCAAGTTTTGTGTATTTTAGTTTTTAATGTTTATTTGGAATTTAATTAGCAAATCCATGGGTATAAAAGTAAAGTCATTGCAATGGTCTAATTATTTTTAAATCATTTTCATTTTTGTTTAGCTGGCTTTGTAATACCCCTCTCCCTCTTAATACTTAAACACGTGTCTACTTCTTATTTTTAATGAATTTTTAATGATGATACTTAGCATATTTCATATGTAATACTTTTACTTTCAATTTTACTAGAGGGCATATTAATTGTCATTCCCCATACAAATATTTGTGGAAGTTATATCACATATATTCAGAGTCTAATAAGCTAATAAACTATTAGGTACGCTATATAACATGATTTTGGAAGGTGGAAAGCTCCTTATGAATATGAAAACCATTAGCGAGTATATGAAGAACCCAGATGGACAAATCGGCATATGACAACTTTTGCCGTAAGTTCATGAAGAAACGTGTATATATTTGTATGCGGCTAATGGAGGTTATTTTTGATATGACATACCTGACCATTAGTCAACGAGCGGCTATTAATGGTATTTAGAAAAACCAATCATTTTCGGATGGTTTGAAGTGTTTTTTTATTATTCCGCGCAAAAAAATTATAAAAATATGAAACTTCAAAAAAATAATTTTGGCCAAAAATTTTGTGATTGCGACAACTGTGCATCCTTTTTATCGAATCAATGCGACTTTTTATACCCTACACAACTATGTTGTCAGGGTATTATAGCTTTGTGCAGCCCCAAGAGTTTGTAACGCCGCGAAATATTGGTCCTAGACCTACCTTTAAGTATACCGATCGTCATATCTCGACTAGCTGAGTTGATCTAGACATGTGTGTTCGTCCGTCCGTCTGTCCATTACATTTTGTAAACACGATACAGGCCACAGTTATGGACCAATCTTCACGAAATTTAGCATGAAGGATGGGTTCTGGCCAATGAAGACCCCTATTGTTTTTGGTAAAGATCGGTTAATATCTAGGGGATGAAATGGACCAAATACTTAATTTTTATCGATTTTTCTGGGCGCTCTAGAGGCCGCAATTATGACCCAAACATCGCGAATTTTTGCATGGAGAAGGGGATCGGGCCATCGAATAAGGATGCTTGTTTTGACTTTTGTGTGACAAAAATGAAAAAAATTTGTATTATATCGTGTATATATTGACTCCTGATGAACAAAGACCCGATAAGTTGATAATATATCCAAGAGGAGAGGTTGGCCTTTAAATTGATACCAATTATATTGTCGTATGTACCCGGATGTGGGAGTTACACGTACAGATTTACAGGTGCTTACGTATTCAGATATTAGTTAGTAAACCAATACAACACTGGAGGTCAGAAATATAGCCCTGATTGCCTTGATATGTAACATTAGGTTCCTGTTGTGGTCAAGGACAACGCCTATAATTTTCAGTAATGATGGGATAATAATTTTGGGATGAAGTGGACTGAAAACTTTTTTTGTGTTTTTTGAGTCGATCTATAGGTGATAATTATAAGCCGAACATTACAACGCAACACACGGTGAGGGAATCTGGACAGGTGATTAGAAGTACTGTGCTGAATATTAGTGATATTTGTTGACCTCTAGCCGGACAAGAGGGTGCAAATATCGCCAAATATTTCCCAAGCTAGAATGTAGAACCACACAAAGTTAGTTATCGTGGAAGTTGTGTAGGGTATCATATGGTCGGCCCCGTCCGCTCACTGTTTTTTTCTTGAACTTAAAAATCGGAACAATATTTTGGGATAATTTTACCCCACTTTAAAATGCCGAATCTACCCCAAAGTTATTTTCTATTGATTTTTGTTTTCATTTTTTACCAATCTTCTAATTATTTATAAAAAAATATATTATAAATAACGACATTTTAATAAAACTGACATAAAATTACAAATTTTATACTTTCGAATTGGAATGGAAATATTACAAAAACATCTGTAAACAAAGACCAGTGCTTCGAAAAAAACTTATACTTATTTACATACTTAGCTGGCTTATGACCGTACGGTTGAAAGACCATTTTTCGAGATGATGTCTTTTACTTGATCTTTCCATCTTTTACTTGATCTTTCTTCTGCGTGAGCCATCACTTGCTCGCTTTTATATGCCTTTTAAGCTGGGGCAACTTCATCCATTCTCACAAGATGGCCTAGCCATCGTAGTCGCTGCAGCTCGATACATCTGACTATGTCGATGTCTGAGAATAGATGGTATCGCTCATGGTTCGTTCGTATGGTTCGTATTCACCGTCGACACAGATCGACCCACAGATCTTTCGGAAAATTTTTTCTCTCGAACACTCCATAAGCTGCCCCATCTACATGCGCAAGTACCCATTCTTCAGATCCATACGACAGCATGGGTAATATCAGCGTTTTGTAGAGTGTGTTTGGTCCGGCGAGAGATGGCCTTGCTTTTGAATTGCTTACTCACACCATAGTAGCATCTGTTGACCAACATTATTCTTCTTCGGATTTCAAAGCTAATGTGATTAGTATTGTTTATGGCGGTACCGAGGTATATAATATAGTTCATTTCTCGAGGCTGTAGTTTTCATGTTCTACAGTTGGTCCGGGTCTACTAGACGCCTTGCGCGCTGATACCATCAGCTTGGTCATCTCCCCATTTACTGCCAGTCCCACTTTGACAGACTTAATTTCAGTTCTTAAAAAGGTGGCTGTTACCGCTCGCTAAGTTCGACCCTTTATGTCGATGTCGTCGACGTAGGCGAGTAACATATGCTGTTTGGTGTACAGAGTGCCATTTCTGTTCACAGTCACACGGCAAACTGTCACCTTGTCTGAATCCTCGTTCGGTATTGAAGGGCTCCGAGAAGTCCTTCCCGACTTTAACTGCCGACCTTGTGTCACTTGAAGTTATCATGCATAGCCGTATTAATTTTGCAGGAATGCCGAACGCAGGTATGGCTTGAAATACCCCTAAACGTATTGGGCTGTCAAATGCGGCTTTATAGTCGACGAATAGGTGGAATAATGTCATTGACCATTGACTTCAGCCGTTCGTACAACACCCTGGATAGCACTTTATATGCGATGGGAAGGAGACTTATTCATCTATATTTGTTGTATAATTTTGTATGCACGGGACATAGGATGCATTCCTCTACCCCAATTGTACTAATCAGCTAGCGCATGCTCCTTACCAGCATCTGACTATCAGTCTTGACTAGTTCGGTTGGTAATCGGCACCTACTAATAGCAATCAGCCAATTGATTGCTATTCTGACCTTATCTTGGCTATACACTCTATACCGTCATCTTTTATTGGTTCTGGGGTATCTTCGGCACTATTTGATTCAAAATGCTCCTTCCAGATGCTCAACACCCTGTATGTATCTGTCACCAGGTCCCCTTCTTCATCTTTTCGGGAGAATGTGCCTGCACCAAAGCCTCCGGTTTGGTGTTTTGCTCGTTGGTAAATTTTCCAGACTTCATTCTGACTCCTATACATATCGATTTGCTCACGCTTTTCTTGTTCTTCCCGAAAAGACGTTTGTCCTCTCTGTTTTTCCCAGATAATTCTCCATCGCATTACGTGTTGCTATTGTCTGCAGGATTTCCCTGTACGCTGAGTTTTTCACATAAGTAACATTACGACACTCCTGATCGTAACATGGGTTTCTTGATGGTTGGTTTTGATACCCTTGCTTTTAATGTAGTTCTCCGACGGTGGGACCAAAAATATGTTCTCTTCCGGTTTTTGCATAAAATCTCCTAGCAGCATTTTAATGTCATGGCCAGGGCAGCGGTCATATGCTCGTAAAATATGTCTATGGTCTGTTCATATTTGTCTTCTGTCGGAGCATGGACGCAAATAAGACTAATGTAGAAGAACTTCAGCTCACTATTACAACGGATGATGAAAGTAGGTACCCCAGGTGACACCGCGGGGAGGTCAGTGTCCACAATTGAGATAAAAGAGGTAGAAACCAACAAGATATCTTTATTTTTGAAAATTGTATTACTTACTTACTACTTAGCTGGCTTTTGACAGAACTTTCGTTCCATAAGTCGAGCTTATAAAAGATTTCCAGGCGCGTCAGTCTTTTGCGCAGTTTTTCCAATTTGAAAGACCATTTTCGGCTTGAACTTCCAACGTATTCGTGGCCTTCCCCTTCTGCGTGAAGCATCAGCTGGTTCGTTTTTATTTGCTTTTTGAGCTGGGGCATCTTCGTCCATTCTGACAACATGACCTACCCAATACGTCTAACAATGTCGATGTCCGAGAATAGCTGGTACAACTTATGGTTCATTCGACGGCGATACTGCAAGAGCTGCCTCATCTGCTTGCGTAAGTACCCATGCTTCAGACCCATATAACAGCACGGGTAGTATTAGCGTCTTATAAAGTGTGAGTTTGGTCTGGCGGAAGGTGGCCTTGCTTTTGAGTTGTTTGCTCAGGCCATAGTAGCATCGGTTGGCCATCACTATCCTTTTCCGAATTTCTAAACTGATGTCATTCGCGGTTCCAAGGTATATAAAATCTTTCACTACCCAGAAGCTGTAGTTCTCAAGTTCCACAGTTGGTCCGAGTCTATTGGACGTCTAGCGCATTGATACCATCAGCATGGTCTTCTCGCCGTTTACTGCCAGACCCACTTTGGCAGACTCCTTCTCAATTTGTTCAAAGGTGGCTGTTACAGCTCTCAATGTTCGACCCATTATGACGATGTGATCGGCATAGGCGATTAACATGTGTTGTTTGGTGTACAGAGTGCAATTTCTGTTCACTTTTGCCTCTCTTATGACCTTTTCCAGCAGGATGTTAAAAAGGTCACATGACAAACTGTCACCTTGTTTGAATCCTCATTCGGTATTAAAGGGCTCCGAGAGGTCCTTTCCGACTTTAACTGCCGATCTTGTGTGGGGGCCATTAGTAGTTTACAATATATCATTCAAAAGCATTGTTTGTGCGGGATCACTTATTTGTAATATGCCCTATAAATAAATCACCACTTCAGGGGATGGTCTAACCAATCGCCGCTTCAGGGGATGTCCAATCCATTAGATTCTCTGGTAGTTTTTCGAAATACCATTCCTGCTGCAGCGGCACCCAACATTCCAACAGAGGTGACGATACATGCTAGTGAGAGTGATGTGACCGAGAGCCAAGTACAACAAGTGATGAAGAATGTGATCATAAGCGGAAAACGTGGCTAGACCAATTGAAGCTTTGTAACATTGGAGCCGGAACAAGGAAATATGGAAGAATTATAGAACGGTTGTCACAATTAGCGACGTATCGGTTAAAGATTTGAGGATGTGCGCGGGTTATTTTTTAACAATCTGTGAATGCTGTTCTTGCAGTCCACACAGCTCTCTAACAGCAACACAGCTCTCTAACGGCAGCTGCCTTGATAAACGAGAGTGGTATTATCCTAGTTGAGCCGCTTTAATTAGTATTGGGCCCTTAATCGAAGCATGGACTAGGGCATCACAATACGTTGCATTTATCATATGTCTGCAAAAGCTCTTTAGTCGGGGCCGGGCCAGATTGCCCCAAAACAAATGTATTGAAATGAAAAAGTGTAATAGATTAGGACCTACAGAGATATCTAACTGCACCCTTTAAATTGGATGTTAAATAAATATTTCATAATTTTTAACTGAAGGCTATCCATTTATAAATAATTTTCTAATCTATATTTTTTGTCTATTGAAATATTTGATGCTTACTTTATTTCAAAGAGCTTACAATTTATTTCAAGTTTGTTTCTTAAGTCTTTTGGTGTGTGAAATTCCCAGGTAATGAGGTGTATTAAATATATATAAAAAATAAACACCGAAACGAAGCATCATATCAAATCACTGTAAATTGTCGCAATTTTCTTTTCCGAATCAATGTCAATTTTCTGCTGCATACTGAGTTCTTGGAATTACGTTCTCTATTTTTTACGGCCTCATTTAATTTCTTCCTTTTAAAGAAATTCTTTTCGATAAACAGCTAAATAAACAGGATCATCCTCATCATCATAATTTCAGTTACCGTTTTTTCTTTGCTGGTGTTTTTTTAGATAGTTGTTACTCCTGTCGGTTTGGCTATTGTTTCTGTTTGTGTTTCCAAATTAGAGACGTTCTAAGAAGAAGAAGAAAAAAAACGAGTACCCCATAATGGTTTTAACACCGGTGCGTAATTTATGGAAAGGTTGTTGTTGTTGGTTGGTTGTTTTACCAGTTGCTTTAAAACGCTTTCGTACCATCATTACGGTGTTACAGCGCCACTGTGTATTGGTCAATGCAACTAACTGCTTTGCTATGCAGAAAAAAAGAGTAAAACAAGTCAGTAATAGAAATTGTCGCACCTGTGTGTTATCGACCGCTGCTGTCTAGATGGTAAATCCACAAGTTAAGTAACACACAAATGCACACGTTGCCCCTGTGAATGATATGCAATATGAAGATGCTGTCCATGGGCCAGTTAAACCAATAGTAAAGTTTATGTCAAAAGAAATTCCAGTTGCCGAGATGGGAAAATAATTTTGGGAAATTTTATCAAGTCATTAAAAAAAAAAACAAGAAATACGTCAGCTAATCGAGAAATTTTACAAACTAGTAAAAAACTAAACCGAAGGCTTTAGTGCAGGCGCATCCTCCTGTAGAGATGAAAAGGGAAACGTGGTGAAAGATAAAGAACTTCTGGTATCAAATAATAAAGTTGAAGAAGATACCTCAGAACCTCAGGAGCATGCACAGTGAAAATATTATTTAAAAAATCCACGCCTGTGAGTCGAATAGTCCAGTGAAAATATTATTTAAAAAATCCACGCCTGTGAGTCGAATTGTCCAGTGAAAATATTATTTAAAAAATCCACGCCTGTGAGTCGAATAGTCCAGTGAAAATATTATTTAAAAAATCCACGCCTGTGAGTCGAATAGTCCAGTGAAAATATTATTTAAAAAAGCCACGCCTATGTCTTGAATAATCCTTTGAAAATATTATTTAAAAAATCCACGCCTGTGAGTCGAATAGTCCAGTGAAAATATTATTGAAAAAAGCCACGCCTATGCCTTGAATAATCCTTTGAAAATATTATTTAAAAAATCCACGCCTATGCCTTGAATAGTCCTTTGAAAATATTATTTAAAAAATCCACGCTTATGCCTTGAATAGTCCTTTAAAATAGTCAGGTCAGGAGCATGCACAAGCTGATTAGTACAATTTGGCTAGAGGAATGCATGCCCAATGATTGGAACATCAGCATCCTGTGTCCGGTGCACAAAAAAAGGAGACAAGACGACATGTGCCAACTATATGGGAAGGAGACCATCGCATATTAAGTGCCATCCAGCGTACTTTGTGAACGGCTGAAGTCAGTGGACCATACCAATGCGGCTTCATACCTGGCAAATCCACCATTGACCAGATCTTCACTCTGCGTCAAATTATGGAAAAGACCCACGAAAAACACATCGACACATTCCACCTATTCGTCGACTATAAATCCGCATTCGACAGCCCCATCCATTCAGAGGTTTTTATAGCCATGTCTGCGTTCGACAATTCTTTAACTTCTACAATATCATCAGTTAAAGTAAGACAGGATCTCTCGGAGCACTTTAATATCGGACGAGGATTCAGACAAGGTGCCAGTTTGTCGTGTTCTCTTTTTAACATCCTGCTGGAAAAGGTCATACGAGAAGCAAAGGGGAACAGGAATGTCAAACAACACATGTTATTAGCCTAGGCCGATGACATCGTTTGACATCGTCGAAATTTGCGAGCGGTAACAGCCACCTTTGAACAATGGAGAAGGAGTCTGCCTGACTCGGGCCAACTGTGGAACATGAGAACTACAGCTTCGAGGTAGTCAAAGATTTTATATACCTTGATACAGCCATAAATAAAACTAATGACATCAGTTTTTAAATTCGGAGAAGGATAGTGTTTGGCAACAGATGCCGAAGATGTAGAATGTGAGATGGTCCGCCTCTCGACAGACTAATCTCACATTCTACAAAACGCTGATACTACCCGTACTGTTATATGGATCTGCAGCATGGGTACTTACGCAAGCAGATGAGACAGCTCTTGGAGTGTTTGAGAGAAAAATTCTCCAAATGATCTATGGGCCGTCGAATGAACCATGACATTGCCAGACGAATCGAGCTCCAGCGACTACTTTGGCTAGGTCATGTTGTGAGAATGGATGAAGATGTCCCAGCTCAAAAGGCATATAAAAGCGAAGGACAAGAATTGCTAAACATGGTCTTTCAATTTGGAAAAAACTGCACAAAAGACCGACGTGCCTGGAAATCTTTTTTAAGCTCGGTTTATGTAACGAAAGTTCTGTCACAAGCCACTTATGTAAGTAAGTATGTAAAATTATTATCCGTAACCCGAATGTTCAATAATCGTATTCTTTCTATTTATTTTCCAATCGGAATCTCAGCTTTCCGAGCATAAACCACATACAAACAGACTATTTACAATGGCCGATTTAAAAATGTTAGAAGATCCTTTACAAAGTTAACAATATTTTTACTCATTTCCCAATGTGTGGAAACAAAGAGACTTAGCCGGATTATTCGTATTTATGATGAATCTTAATAATTATCCCTATTCGCTTATTTTGGATTTTGTTCAAAGTCCGAATCCCTTTTTGGCGGTTGCGACATTCGGATCTCCAACTTACCATTAAAAGCCCACCAACTAGAATTTCGAAATTTCCTAACCTCCTGCCTTGGGATATTCATAATATTTTTATCCAGTTTCTTTTTATTTAATTTTGTTGTTATGTTGTTTCTGTTGTATCTTTTTTATACATTTTGGCTATGTTACATTCCATTTACTGTTATTTAACGGAAGCATGTGACTTTTCACCAATCGACGACTAGCTATCCAAACTAGACTCTGCGCAGCGGATTACATGCAGCGTCTAATGGTGGAGTTTGCGAAGGCGCGTGTCTAAATGCCGTATTTTACTCTCAATTGATTATGCGAAGACTTCGAATAAAAAAAGCAAGGCGTACAAAAAACAAAAGATGCAAAAACACACACACATTCTACACAATGTCGGAATTTATGAAAATTGCTTGTTGTCGAAGAATGAATGAAAGAAAAAAAAAACATCAACAACAACTACACCTCCGTATGAAACAAGAAACCGACAAAAATTGTAACAATTTATGTGTGGCATTGCTCTCAATTTGGTCGATTACTGGCTGGCTGGCCGGTTAGTCCATCGGCTAGTTGGCTTCTTGCTTGGCACAAGCTACTTCCAAAAGGAACAATGTTGTGCTGTTACAATTTCCTGCTCATGGAGATGCATGGCGGTTCTTTCTTTTTTGTTTAAGCCATCAAATTGATAGCGATCTACAATAATTTGTTAGAAACAATTTTCAGCATGATTATTATCGTTATAAGTAATAAGGTGAATAAACGCAAAAGCTTGTTCGGGTTTTTGTGTTATTATTACGTGTTATCCTGGGTGATCCAGTGGAAGAGTTCTAGCGGTGAATGTAATGACAAGAATGCAGGTGGCAACATGTTGTAGACATATTAAAAAAAGGTGTATAGCATATAATAATCGTGAGTGGACACATTCAAAAGTGTCTGTGGTTTGTACATACATACATTGGACATACATTGTATACAATTTGATTCTTGAAGCAGTATTTTCTAAGTATCGAATTGAGTCTAGAATGCGTTTTGTTGGAATTACATATAGCTATCATATAGCTGCATCCAATTTTTGTGAAAATGGTGCAACAAGGACCTCACATTTTTTCGATTGACACGAATTGGCATAGCATAGCGCACCAAATTGAGGCATTGTTTGGTAAGAATACGAGAGTGGTTTAAGTTCGTATTAGGTTTTGATACTCCGTAAAATTCCAATTTTGTTATTTTACACAAAAAAAAAATTGTTTCAGTTGACCAGTGTCTATCGTACAAACGGGTGGAGTTTGGGGCATTCTTCAACTAAATACCGGCGAAAATATATATGACCTATATCATCATTCATTTTATTTTAAGATCACTTCCCATTTATGCATTTCATAAATGATGTTCAAGTGGTTTTATGATAAGTGTCTAATATAGTCACAATATCAGTGTGTGCACTGATAATAAAGAATCAATAGAAGTCCACACACAAAGATATTGATGCGCTCATTTGATTTAAATAAATGAACGCAACCCCCATGTGTACTGTAAGAATTGATAGCCGTTATGTGTTTAAGACTAGGCTAAGATAAATTAGTTTATGTAGGTCTTAAGTCAGAATATTACATAAATAAATTAGAATTGAAATTACAGCCAAACAAGAAGGTTGCGTTTCAAAATCGGACGAAAAAATATTTGGGGGCTATATCTAAATCTGAAACGATTGAAGAAAACATCACATATGCCAATAGTTAGTTAATTCAGTGCGACGTGCGAAATTTTATCCAAATCGAATAAAAGTCGGCACCATATACATAAAATTGGAATTAACCAGTGAGCGGAGCAGTATAGTCGGACGGGGCCGACCATACGATACCCTACACAACTTCGACGAAAATATAACTTTCTGTGGTTCTATATACTGAGATTGGACAATATTTCGCGATATTCAGCAAATGTTACTAATAATCAGTACAGCACCTCTAATTACTTGTCCAGATTCCCTTCACCGTGGGTTGTGTTGTGATGTTCGGCTTTCGACTCGAAAAGTACAAATAACTGGAACTGGAACCTCATGGAACATTTCAAAGCGATCAGCGCTATATTTCCGCCCTCCAGTGTGGTAATATGTTACTAAATAATATATGAATACTTAAGCACCTGTAAATATTTAAGTGTAACTCCCGCATCCGAGTACCTACGACAATATAATTGGTATCAATTTAAAGGTCAACCACTCCTCTTGGATATACTATCATGTCCTGTCTATGTCCTTCAATGGTAAATATATACGCTATAGAATACAAATTTTATCATTTTCCACACAAAAGTTAAGGTCTATTTAACCCGCTAAATATTGACCAAACTTTATCAAAACAGGCATACTTGTTCTTTGGCCCGATCCCCTTCTCCATGCAAAATTAGCGGTGTTTGGGCCTCTGGATCGACCAGAAAAAACCGACAAAAATAAAGTTTTTGGTCCATTTCATCCCCTAAATATTAACCGATCTTTTCCAAAAACAATAGGGGTCTTCATTGGCCAGAACCCATCCTACATGCAAAATTTCGTGAAGATTGGTCCATAACTGTGGCCTGTATCGTGTTTACAAATTATAATGCACAGACGGACGGACGGACGGACACACATGTCTAGATGGACTCAGCTAGTCGAGATATGACGATTGGTATACTTAAAGGTGTGTCTAGGACCAATATTTCGCGGCGTTACAAACTTTTGGAGCTGCACAAAGCTATAATTCCCTGACAACATAGTTGTGTAGGGTATAAATATCTATGTTAGTTATTATACATCTGAGTTATATATTAATATGAATCTGTATTTAATCAAGTCCGCTGTGCAAATTTTTGTCGCAATCGGTCGGATATTGTTACTTGAGTGAACTATTGTGAACTCGGCCAAACCTAAATCCCATATAGCTATATCTAAATCTGAATCGATTTTCTTAAAATTCAATAGAGCTAGTCCTTAGGCCAAATAATAAAGCTGTGCCAAATTTCATCTCTTACGCATCATAAATCCGATCTGTAATTTGTGTACAATTAAACATGACGGATATGCATATATAGTCTAAGCATAGAATCGCATATTCTCAAAAGGTACTATGTGTCTATCTCGTTTCTTTTCCCTGATACAAACGTATCCACAAAGAAAACCACTAAGGAAAGTAGTAAAGTCGGACTGGGCCGACTATATGATACCCTTTACCAATTTGGGTATATTAAACAGATGAATCTTAACAGACGTCGCACTTTTAAGGATCAGTAAAATTAAATTGGACCCATAAACATATCTTTCTGCAACCTATACTAAATGTTTCATTTGGTCAGATATAGAGTTGTTTCTTACAATGGGACAAAATTATGTAAATCAATTAAAAGGATATATCAGTCGGATACCCGTTGATTATTTGAATACATATGTGATAAACATGAGGAGCTTGCACAATTTACTTCAAATCGGACGAAAATATTTATAAAAGCTGTAACGAAATCTAAGCCGATTTCATCGAAACTTGTCACAGAATATCGTAGCTCTATCCAAATGTGAACCGATTTCAATAAAACTTTCCACATGCTAGGTTATATAAACTATATAACATTGGGTCTTTGGTGCACATTTTACTTAAAATCTGACGAAACTATATATAGGAAGTATATCTAAATCTGAACTAATTTCAACAAAACTTGCCACACGTTATCTCATAATAATTTCTATAAGTTGTGCAAAATTTTGTGCCAATCGGACCCACCTGGGGAATTCGGTGCAGCATTTATATCTAACTTATAGGTTATACAAAGTTCATTACGAAAGATGTATAAGGACTCGGTGCACCATTTACCTAAAATCGGACGAAAATATATATTGGAGCTATATCTAAATCTTAACCGATTTTCACGAAGCTTAACACACATCATTGTATACTTTATTCAGTACGCTGCACGAAATTTCGTGGAATTCGAAAGACATATAGGTACTTTGGTACACCATTTTCCTTCAATCGGGCTAAAATATATATGGGAGTTATATCTAAATCTAAACCAATTTTCATTAAACTTAACACACATCATTCTAGACTATGTTCAGTACGCTATACCAAATTTCATGCAAATCGAAAGATATTTAAAGATATTGGTGCACCATTTACCTTAAACCGGACGAAAATATATATGGGAGCTATATATACATCTGAACCGATTTTCATGAAACTTATCATTCTAGGCTTAATTCAGTACACTGTGCCAAATTTCGTGCAAATCGAAAGATATTTAGGAACATTGGTACACCATTTACCTTAAATCGGACAAAAATATATATGGGAGCTATATCTAAATCTGAACCGATTTTCCCAATTTCAATAGGGTTCGTTCTTGGGCCAGATATGTGACGTATGCCAAATCTCATCCACTTCGGATAATAAATGCGACCTGCACTTTGTTTACAATTTAACATGGACAGACAGACAGACGGACGGACGGACATGCATAAATCGACTTAAAAAGTGATTCTATGCATATTCTCAAAAGGAACCACGTGTCTATCTCGTTTCCTTTTGCCTGTTACAAACATATGCACAAGGACATAATACCCTGTACCACAGTGTGGTGAAGGGTGTAAATAGGTAGATCCCTACAAGTATTTATGTCTAACTCCCACGTCCGAGTTGATAAAACAATCAAATTGGTATTAAGGTCAACTGTCCTCTTGGATATACTATCAACATATCGGGTATATTTTCATAAGGAGTAAATATCTACGCCATAATATACAAAATGTTGTCATTGTTTACACGAAATTCTGGGTCCATTTGACCCGTTAAATATAAATTATTCTTTATCGTGTATTTCTGGTTATAATTGCTCTGGAGCAACCGAAAAACAGACAAAAATTATGTTTATGCTAAATATTAACCTATATAAACGAATTATTACCAAAAACAAAAGTAGTCTTCATTGGCCAGAACCAGTCCTACATGTTAAATTTCGTGACTATAGTTCCATAACAAATTACAATTATAATAGACAGGCGACAGGACAGACATGTCTAGATCGATTCAGCTAGTCGAAATATGACGATCGGTATACTAAAAGGTGGGTCAGGGACCAATATTTCGTGCTGTTACAAGCTCTTGGGGCCTCACATGTGTAGAGTATAAATATTGCGAGCTCTATGGGGATTTCACAAGACAGACAGACATGGCTAAATCGACATAGAATTTTGAATATTTTGAATGCAATTTAAGTAACTATAAGGTCTTAATTTTTTTCTACAAACATTTGCAATTAAAGCTAGTTTTTTTTATAATATTTTTCATTTTCCATTTTCCATTTATACATTACATTTGTTTTAGAAAAAAAATATATATTTGATTGAGTTTCATTATAAAATTTTCCATTTGTCTTAAAATTTTTCATTACAGATTTTCCTCGAACAAGAATTGAACCACAGTGCATAAAATTCTTCATTAATTTGGAAAATTTATCACTCACCGAAATATTTCATTCAGCACTTCATGTTCGTTGCCTAAGCCTTTTATTTCTAAAATTAGTTTTATTACCATTATTATTTTGTGTTCTTCCTCGAAATCTAATAAAATAAATTACACCACAAAAGAGAATGTTTAACATTGCTTAACGGCAAATGATATAATGTTCTTCAGCAACATACGTACATATATGAAGAAAAAAAAGCATGTTACTTAACCAAAAACGACAAGAATATATTTCCTTTTAATTGCCCCATATTAAGTGTCCTCAATAGACATTACATGCCAGAGAATAAAGTCAATAAATCTTTTTCCTGCAAGCAGACAGTGTAAATGCAATTTAAATGTAATAAAATCCAGAAGTGGAAGAACGAAAACCGGCAATATATGCTCCCATTGCATCAACATTTTAAACTAGACATTCGAGACCAAACTGCAATGTCACAGTAATCCGCCATAGTCTTTGTGCCAAAAACGCAAATATACCAGTTGCCAAAAAATAAATAAATAAACGAACTCTCAAACAAGTCTTTCATCTATAAATGGCTAAAATATGTAAATGCTACAGTTTTTCGTTTTTTTTTTTCTTTTTTTGTGCTATCAAAGATCAATATCAATAGAGTGGTTTCAAGTGTAACTAGTTTTTTCTTATTTTCGTCGACAATTTAACCATGTCATTGAATTCAGACTAACCACTTATTCAAGAACAACTCTTTTGTACCTCTCTTAATGGTGATGATGTTGTTGGGTAACAAAACTGTCAAATAATTTTTCATTTATGTTACGCGTTATGTATGTGCTGGTTGTCATATTTATAATTTATGATGAAGTTTTTATTCTTTTAGCAAATTACAGACATTTGCAATCAATTGTGTTTTAGTATATATTAGGATGGTAAAAATTGGCTACACAGTGGAAAATATATTTAAATTCTGGAAAAATTAAGTAAGTTTTTCCGACATCGCCTTTAAGGGAACCCCACCCATTCTCGATTTTAACTTTTTCAATGGGCTGGTAAATCAATTCCAATGCTTTTTAAGGTTTGTAACTTTGCACATATATATTTGAAGATTTAAAAGAGAAGAAAAATAATTTAGAAAAAAATGTTGTTATTGTTTTGTTGTTTTTTTTTTGTAATTAAAGAAAAGTCTTTATTTTTGATGGCGGGCATGATAACTCCTCACTGCAACATCTGAATCCGAAAATTCCAACGGAGTTAGAAAGAGTACATGTCTGGCTCTCGTATGAACTAGGATTATTGACTTCGCTGTAAAATTAACAAAATGGTGGACCTTGGAAAAAACCATGTTAAAAAATAAGGAAAATCTTCACTGATTGGCTTTATCCTAGTTCATACGATAGCTATACACTCACAGAGAAACGTGTAAAAACTTGGAATCGATTGGATTATTAGTTTTTGAGTTATGGTGCCCGCCATTCGCAAAAGAGAAAAACGCGTTTAAAGTTTGAGAAGCCCTTCAGCCGTCACTTGATGCTGACACAATAAATCGGCTATATTTTCAAGAGTTCTTGAGATTTTCACTTGAAATTTTGTAGGGACATTCTTGAATTAGTGTAGAATCGAATTAAATCAAAAAAGATGGGGAATCCCCTTAACTTGGGAGGTGTAACCCTTCACCACACTGTGGTACAGGGTATTATGTCTTTGTGCATATGTTTGTAACAGGCAAAAATAAACGAGATAGACCCATGGTTCCTTTTGAGAATATACATAGAATCACTTTCTGAGTTGATTTATGCATGTCCGTCTGTTGGTGTTAAATTGTAAACAAGGTACAGGTCGCATTTATAATACGAATTGGATGAAATTTGGCTCAGCTCATTTGTTTGGCTCAAGGACGCACCCTATTGAAATTGGGAAAAATCGGTTCAGATTTAGATATAGCTCCCATATATATCTTCGTCCGATTTAAGGTAAATGGTATACCAAAGTTCCTATATATCTTTCGATTTGCAAGAAATTTGGAATAGCGTACTGAATTTAGTCTAATTTAGTGCAACCCTTCTAATTTAGTTCTGATTTAGATATAGCTCCCATATATGGTTTCGCCCGATTTTAGGTAAATAGTCCACCAAAGTCCGTGGAAATCTTTTGATTTGCACGGATTTTGGCATAGCGTACTGAATTAGGTCTGGAATGATGTCTGCAAAGTTTCGTGAAAATCGGTTCAGATTTAGATATAGCTCCCATATATAGTTTTGCCCGATTTTAGGTAAAAATGATCCATAGCTAGATCGATTGGCAATAAGTACTGAAGTTAATATAAGTTATTCTCTGATAAGTTTCCTTGAAATCGGTTCAGATATAGATATAGCATAGGTTCCACATATAATTTCGACATATTTATGTTAATTGTACACCAAATAATCAATGAGTGTCTGATTGAGATTAAACTATAAACAGTGCAGCATACAGAATAGCGTGTGTCAAGTTTGCTTTAAATCGGTTTACAAAATTTAGCATATGCTGCAGAATGACATGTGTAGGGATTGATGTTAGTCGGTTCAGATATAGAAAAATGTCACATATTTAAGTTTGATCAATTTCATGTCAATTTTCCTTCGAAAAATCGACGTCTTTTAGGATACATATTTTGACTATTCCCAAAGTGGTGAAGGGTATCATATAGTCGGCCCAGTCCGACTTTACTACTTTCCTTACTGGTTTCCTTTTACATTATTCTGAAACTCTTTGTATAGAACTTTCTTTTTTCTATAATATTTTTCATGGTTTATTTGTTAATGTGTCACCAAATAATAAAATAATTTATAATTATGAAAGCAACGGCGTTGATTAGCTTTCCCTCTTTCATCTCAATTGTGGACACTGACCTCCCAGCGATGTCAACTGGGGTAGCTACTTTTATCATCCATGGAAATAGTGAGCTGATATGTGCCGCAAGTTCACCCTTATCATAAAAAATGGGTTAAGGCGTCGGTTTAGTTGCCCACACTCGGAAAACCCCACCTGCTATGAAAAAGCAACAACAAAGAAAACTAAACCCCCCTAATGTTGACGAACCCCTCAAACGTATAAAGGACCACGATCTGTGAATCTGCAATTGAAACGTTGTTCAGAACAATCGCAGTTTTCGCTTTGGCGGATGTCCTCAAGAAGTTCAAAGACGATATTTTTGCCTTACAGGAAATGCAATGGAAAGGGACTGGCGTAAGTAAATCAGATGATTACGCTGCGGATTTGTGGTTAGTAGGAGAATAAAGGACCTCGTCTTCAGATTCACTCCATTAGATGAGCGAATAGCTATAATCCATATAAAAGCGAAGTTCTTCTACATCAGTCTCATTTGCGCCGAAGACAAAGATGAACAGATCAAAGCCATTTGTACGAGCGCATAGAAACAGCATATGGCCACTGCCCTGGCCACAACATTACAATTCTGCTTGGATATTTTAATGCAAAAATCGGAAAGGAAAATATGTTTGGTCCCACCGTCGGAAAATTCAATCTCCATGAAGAAAGATCCAACAACGGCATGAGGTTGATTGACTTCGCGGCAGCAAAAAAAAACATGGTAATTAGCAGCACCAGATTCAAGCATCTCGATATACATAAGGTAATTTTTATTTCTCCCGACAAAGAGAAATCAGATTGATCATGGTGTTATAGACGGAAGGCATTCATCCAGTGTTTTAGACGTTCGAGGAGCGACTATCGATTCGCAGCACTACCTTGTAGCAGCTAAGGTCCGCACCAGAGGTGGCCCGTCAGAAACAGTGACGTAAATTACATACGTTTTCGACGTATAATACATACGTCAGAAACGTCGGAAACCCACCCAAATCCATTAGATTTTTGACAAAATAGCTATTTCCATTAATCAATTTGGAAATGGCGTATGCTTTACTGAAATTCATATAAAATTTCAAAATTTTCTTCTCAAAAAAGTTTAGAATTTTTATCAGTTCTAGTTAGGAATAGTAAGATATGTGTAAAAATAATATATATTCATGAAAATAACTGTATATGGTGATAATATTGAAATAAATGACGTTTACACCTTTTTGACCGTCGGAAACCTAAAAATTCGTCACACGCACCATCCCTGGTCCGCACCCTCCTTAATGTAGTAGCAAAGGTGCGATCTATTGTAACACGGAAACTCGACATTGAAAAGCTGATAACACAACAGATAGCAGAAGCCTACTCCGCTCAACATTCCCACTTGCTAGTAGAAAGCACTCCCGATAATAATAATAACATAGAAGCGCAGAGACAAAGAATTGTCCACACCCTACAAACTGCAGCAAAAGCAACAAATGGGTACCAAAGACCACCATCAAGAAATCCATGGTAGATGCCCCAGTACCAATGAGAGATGACGGTATAGAGTGTATACCACCTAGCCAAGATGAGGACAGAATAGCCATCAATCGGCTGAAGAATACTAAAGCAGCAGGTACCGATTGCTTAACCGGCGAACTGTTTATGAATGATGGTCAGATACTGGTAACCTTTTGAACATCCCGCTGGGAAAGGTCATACGAGATGCAAATGTGAACAGAAATGGAACTCAGTATGTCAAACTGCATATGTTACTTGCTTACGCCGATGACATCGACATAATGAGTCGAACATTGCTAACAGTAACAGCCACATTTAAACGAAGTGAGAAAGAGTCTGTCAAAGTGGGACTGGCAGTAAATGGCGAGAAGACCATGCTGATGGTAACGACCCGCAAGACGTTCAGTAGACTCGGACGAACTGTGTGACTTGAAAACTACAGCTTCGCGGTAGTGAACAATTTTTTCATACGACGATCCGCCATAATCAAAAATAATAACATCAGCTTTTAAATCCGAAGGTGAATAGTATTGGTCAATAGATGCTACTATGGTCTGAATAAACAACTCAAAAGCAAGGTCACATCTCGCCAGACTAAACTCACACTCCATAAGACGCTACCCGTTTTGTAGTGTGGATCTGAAGCATGGGTACTTGCGCAAGCAGATGAGGCAGCTCTTAGAGTGTTTGGTAGAAAAATTCTCCGAAAGATCTATGGCCGATCTACGCCGTCGTCATCGTCATCAAATGAACCATGAGTTGTACCATCTATTTTCGAAAATCGTCATAGTAAGATGTATCGATCTGTAGCGACTACGTTGACTAGGTCATATGGGGAATGAATGAGGATGCCCCAACTCAAACGGCATATAAAAGCGAGCCAACTGATGGTTCACAAAGAAGGAAAAGGCCACGAATTCAATGAAAAGATCAAGTGGAAGACAACTTTTCAGAACATGGTATTTCCAATTAAAAGAGCTGCGCACAAGACCAACGCGCCTGGAAATCTTTTTTAAGCTCGGCTTATGGAACAAATGTTCTTTCACAAGCCAGCTAAGTAAGTACTTGTTTTTCTCTTCTGTAGGCAGACTTTTTCAGAAAATTCTGCTACCGAAGTCATTTTTTTCGTTTTCGCTTTACGTTATCGCTTGGGTTTGTCTTCATTGCACGGTTTCTGCCGTAGTTGGTCGATGAAGTATATACGAATTGTCTACCCTGAATTATCAGGATGCTTTATCAAAATGTGAACTGATACACAACATTCTAGGCTCCATTTGGTAAGTGGTAAATAGTTCGTCTCAATGGGACAAAAGTTGGGACTTTGAAAATTGGACCAAACAAAATCTGGTATCACTGCAAGTTTTTTTAATCAGTTTTCGTACAGCATTCTCAATGTCAGTTATTTCTGTCAGAGGGGCTGAATGTATCTTATTTAAAAATTCAAATAGAAAAAGAAATTGAAAATATAATTTCACCTAATCAGTAAACTCTAATACAACAACATTAAACAAAATCCCGCAATTCCCGTAACCTATTAAAATGTTTTGCAGCATCTGTGCAAAATTCCCGTTTTATGTCTTTGGTAAAATTGAAATACCGGCATATCCATGTTCACTCCTTCAAAAATCTAATTCCAGCTTTTGTTTAACTCGGTGCGTACAAGATGGCAACGAAAATCAACAACAAAAAACTCTTTTTATCCATAATTATGGTTGCTTGTAACGCCTCAGACATAATCATTTAACAAACAAAAATCGGAGAGAGAGCAATAAAACAACATTTTTAAAGACAACAGCATCAAATGCAACAGATGTTCGTTCGTTCATCCTTTGAACATCATCAGCAACATCAGACTCATCAACATCTTCAGCAGCAGCAACAGCATCTAACAGTGATTTGCCCAACAAGTGCACATTTATGTGCGCAATGAGTGTGAAATTATGACTGCTGTCCAATAATTGGCCTATGAAAAAACCCCCAGGTGCATTCGACACAGAGATACACACAAATGTGAACACAACAAAAAGTTAGAGATAAACAACAAGTTTGTAATCAAACAACTCGTCAAACATTCATCACCAGTCAATGATGGAGGTTACACAAGGCAGCCGAGATCGGAATTTAAATTTGCATCTAAAAGGTCTATTATGAGGTGGAAGTTTTTATCCTATGGTAAAATAATTCGGATAGGACATCGAAATATATCAAATAAAATAAAAATAAAAAAATGTGGCGGAACCATTATATATTTATGTCAAAACATGGATCTATATTGACAATTTTTTCTGAAAATATTTAACCATCTCCAAGAAACCATAATGGGACTATCTTAAGGGAACCCCACCCATTCTCGATTTTAATTTTTCAAGATTTTCAATGGGCTGGTAAATCAATACCAATGCTTGTTAAGGTTTGTAACTTGGCACATATATATTTGAAGATTTAAAAAAGAAGAAAAATAATTTACAAAAAATGTTTGTTATTGCTTTGTTGTTGTTTTTTGTAATTAAAGAAAAGTCCTTATTTTTGATGGCGGGCATGATAACTCCTCACTGGAACATCGGAATCCGAAAGAGTACATGTCTGGCTCTCGTATGAACTAGGATTATTGACTTCGCTCTAAAATTAACAAAATGGCGGACCTTTGAAAAAATATTTTTGCAAAATCGCCGAATTTTTACCAAAAACCAAGTTAAAAAATAAGAAAGATCTTCACCGATTGGCTTTATCCTAGTTTATACGATAGCTATACACTCACAGAGAAACGTGTAAAAATTTGAAATCGATTGGGTTATTAGTTTTTGAGTTATCGTGCCCGCCATTCGCAAAAGAGAAAAACGCGTTTAAAGTTTGAGAAGCCCTTTAGCCGTCACTTGATGCTGACACAATAAATCGGCTATATCTTCAAGAGTTCTTGAGATTTTCACTTGAAATTTTGTAGAGATATTCTTGAATTAGTGTAGAATCGAATTAAATCAAAAAAATTTTCGAAGGTAAAAGGGGCACAAAAGTTCTCTGATATCTTTCGACTTGCACGAAATTTGGCACAGAGTACTGAATTAGGTGCAGAATGATGTGTGCCACGTTTCGAGAAAATCGGTTCAGATTTAGATATAGCTTCCATAAATAGTTTCGTCCGATTTAAGGTAAATGGTGCACCAAAGTCCCTCTGTATCTTTCGACTTGCACGAAATTTGGCACAGAGTACTGAATTAGGTCCAGAATGATGTGTGCCAAGTTTCGAGAAAATCGGTTCAGATTTAGATGTAGCTCCCATAAATAGTTTCGTCCGATTTAAAGTAAATGGGGCACCAAAGTCCCTCTATATCTTTCGACTTGCACGAAATTTGGCACAAAGTACTGAATTAGGTCCAGAATGATGTGTGCCAAGTTTCGAGAAAATCGGTTCAGATTTAGATATAGATCCCATAAATAGTTTCGTCCGATTTAAGGTAAATGGTGCACCAAAGTCCCTCTGTATCTTTCGATTTGCACGAAATTTGGCACAGAGTACTGAATTAGGTCCAGAATGATGTGTGCCAAGTTTCGTGAAAATCGGATCAGGTTTAGATATAGCTCCCATACTTAGTTTCGTCCGATTTAAGGTAAATGGGGCACCAATGTCCCTGTATATATTTCGATTTGCACGAAATTTGGCATAGGGAACTAAATTACATCCAGAATGATGTGCGTTAAGTTTCGTGAAAATCGATTGAGATTTAGATATAGCTCCCACATATATGTTCGTCCGATTTAAGGTGAATGGGCCACCAAAGTCGCTATATATCTTTCGATTTGCACGAAATTTGGCATAGGGTACTAAATTACGTCCAGAATAATGTGCGTTAAGTTTCGTGAAAATCGATTGAAATTTAGATATAGCTCCCACATATATGTTCGTCCGATTTAAGGTGAATGGGCCACCAAAGTCCCTATATATCTTTCGGTTTGCACAAAATTTGGCATGTAGTACTGAATAAGGTCCAGAATGATGTTCGTAAAATTTCTTGAAAATCGGTTCAGATTTAGATATAGCTTCCTTATATAGATTCGTCCGATTTAAGGTAAATGGGGCACCAAAGTCCCTATATATCTTTCGATTTGCACGAAATTTGGCACAGAGTACTGAATTAGGTCCAGAATGATGTGTGCCAAGTTTCGTGAAAATCGGATCAGGTTTAGATATAGCTCCCATACTTAGTTTCGTCCGATTTAAGGTAAATGGGGCACCAATGTCCCTGTATATATTTCGATTTGCACGAAATTTGGCATAGGGAACTAAATTACATCCAGAATGATGTGCGTTAAGTTTCGTGAAAATCGATTGAGATTTAGATATAGCTCCCACATATATGTTCGTCCGATTTAAGGTGAATGGGCCACCAAAGTCGCTATATATCTTTCGATTTGCACGAAATTTGGCATAGGGTACTAAATTACGTCCAGAATGATGTGCGTTAAGTTTCGTGAAAATCGATTGAAATTTAGATATAGCTCCCACATATATGTTCGTCCGATTTAAGGTGAATGGGCCACCAAAGTCCCTATATATCTTTCGGTTTGCACAAAATTTGGCATGTAGTACTGAATAAGGTCCAGAATGATGTTCGTAAAATTTCTTGAAAATCGGTTCAGATTTAGATATAGCTTCCTTATATAGATTCGTCCGATTTAAGGTAAATGGGGCACCAAAGTCCCTATATATCTTTCGGTTTGCACGAAATTAGGCATAGGGTACTAAATTACGTCCAGAATGATGTGTGCTAAGTTTCGTGAAAATCGGTTCAGATTTAGATATAGCTCCCATATATATTTTCGTCCGATTTAAGGTAAATGGGGCACCAATGTCCCTGTATATATTTCGATTTGCACGAAATTTGGCATAGGGAACTAAATTACATCCAGAATGATGTGCGTTAAGTTTCGTGAAAATCGATTGAGATTTAGATATAGCTCCCACATATATGTTCGTCCGATTTAAGGTGAATGGGCCACCAAAGTCGCTATATATCTTTCGATTTGCACGAAATTTGGCATAGGGTACTAAATTACGTCCAGAATGATGTGCGTTAAGTTTCGTGAAAATCGATTGAAATTTAGATATAGCTCCCACATATATTTTCGTCCGATTTAAGGTAAATGGGGCACCAAAGTCCCTGTATATCTTTCGATTTGCACGAAATTTGGCATAGGGTACTAAATTACGTCCAGAATGATGTGCGTTAAGTTTCGTGAAAATCGATTGAAATTTAGATATAGCTCCCATAAATAGTTTCGTCCGATTTAAGGTAAATGGGGCACCAAAGTCCCTGTATATCTTTCGATTTGCACGAAATTTGGCATAGGGTACCCAATTACGTCCAGAATGATGTGCGTTAAGTTTCGTGAAAATCGGTTCGGATTTAGGTATAGCTCCCACATATATTTTCGTCCGATTTCATGTATATGGTGCACCGAAGTCCCTATATATCTTTCGATTTGCACGAAATTTGGCATTGCGTACATAATTAAGACTAGAATATGTGTGTTAAGTTTCGTGAAAATCGGTTCAGATTTAGATATATTTTCTTCCGATTTTATGTTAATGGATCACCAAAGTACCTACATCTCTTTCGATTTCCACCAAATTTGGCACAGTATATTTAATTAAGTCTAGAATGATGTGTCCTATGTTTCGTGAAAATCGGTTTAGATTTACTATAGCTCACATATATATTTTCGACCGATTTAATGTAAATAATTCACCAAAGCCCCTATATATTTTCCGATTGGCGCACGGAATTAAGTCTAGAATGATGTATGTTAAGTTTTGGAAAAATCTATCTAGAGGATATAGTATATATTAGCGCCTCTTGTATGTATCCATAGGAGTCATATAGTCGGTCCCGTCCGACTTTTGACCTTTCCTTACTGGTTTAATCAGAAGATTTGCCAACAAGAACTCAAAATACCAAATAAATTCTAATTTGAAGGAAAAAAATCCCAAAATATCGATTATTCGGGGGTACCTTAAATATTTCGAGGTGCATAAAACGGTATGATAAATATA
>NW_026879644.1:0-27332 GCF_032173495.1 Musca vetustissima | reverse complement strand
ATAAAATACACATCCTTTATTTAGGCCATGGAAAAAGTGACTTATACAGAACAAGGAAAAACATATTTAACCCGTAAGAACAGTAGTAAAGTCGGACTGGGCCGACTATATGATACCCTTCACCACATTGGGTATATTCCTCATATGTATCCTAACGGACGTCGCCTTTTCGAAGGCACATTGACATGAAATTGAGCGAACTTAAATATGTGATATTTAGCTATATACAAACCGACTAACATCAATCCCTACACATGTCATTCTGCAACCTAAGTCCTAAATTTTGTAAATAGGTTTAAAGCAAAATTTACACACGCTATTTGGTATGCTTCCCTGTTTAAAATATAATATGAATCAGGCATCCATTGATTATTTGGTGTACAATCAACATAATTAAGTCGAAATTATGCATGGAAGCTTTGATATATCTAAATCTGAACCGATTTCAAGGATACTTGCCAAACTTTGTGTCTTTAGTGCACAATTTACATTGAATCGGACGAAAATATATATGGGAGCTATATCTAAATCTGAACCGACTTTCACGAAACTTCTGGACCTATTTCAGTACCCTATGCCAAGTTTCGTGTAAATCGAAAGGTATATGGGGACTTTGGGGTCCCATTTACCTTAAATCGGACGAAAATATATATGGGAGTTATATACAAATATGACCCGATTTTCTTGAAACTTGGCACACGTCATTCTTGACTTAATTCAGTACAATATGCAAAATTTCGCGCCAATCGAAAGATATATAGGGACTTTGATGCCCCTTTTACCTTAAATCGGACGAAAATATATATGGGAGCTATATCTATATCTGGACCGATTTTCACGAAACTTAGCACACATCATTCTGGACCTATTTCAGTACCCTATGCCAAGTTTCGTGTAAATCGAAAGGTATATAGGGACTTTGGAGTCCCATATACCTTAAATCGGACGAAAATATATATGGGAGGTATATACAAACATGACCGGATTTTCTTGAAACTTGGCACACGTCTTTCTAGACTTAATTCAGTACTATATGCAAAATTTCGAGCCAATCGAAAGATATATAGGGACTTTGGTGCCCCTTTTACCTCAAATCGGACGAAACCATATATGGGAGCTACATCTAAATCTAAACCGACTTTGGCGAAACTTAACACACGTCATTTTGGGCCTAATTCAGTTCCATATGCCAAACTTCGTGCAAATCGAAAGATATATAGGGACTTTGGTACCCCTTTTACCTTAAATCGGACGAAACTATATACGGGAGCTATATCTAAATCTGACCCGATTTTCTCAAAACTTGACACACATCATTCTAGACTCAATTCAGTGCACTATGCAAAATTTCGTGCAAATCGAAAGATATATAGGGACTTTAGTGCACCATTTACATAAAATCGGACGAAACTATATACGGGAGCTATGTCTAAATCTGAACCGATTTTCAGGAAACTTGGCACACATCATTCTGGTCCTAGTTCAATACTCGATGCCAAATTTCGTGCAAATCTAAAGATAAATAGGGACTTTGGTGACTTTTTTACCTTAAGTCGGACGAAACTATATATGGGAACTATATCTAAATCTGAACCGAATTTCAATAGGGTTCGTCCTTGAGCCAAATAAGTGACTTGTGCCAAATTTCATCCCAATCAAATTGTAAATGCGATCTGTACTTTGTTTACAATTTAACATCAACAGACGGGCGGACGGACGGACATGCATAAATCGACTTAGAAAGTGATTCTATGCATATTCGCAAAAGGAACCATGTGCCTATCTCATTCCCATTTTGCCTGTTACAAATATATGCAAATAATACCCTGTACCACAGTGTGGTGAAGGGTATACAAATACACGCCTTATACAGAACAAGGAAAAACATATTTAAAAATCCACGTCTTATACAGAAAATGAAAATAATTATTTTATAAATCCACTCCTTATATAGGCCATGGAAAAAGTTTTTTAAAAAATCTATGCCTTATATAGATCATGATAGGAACCTCTATACCCAAAAAAGTTCAAAATATCCCATATATTGACCATTTCATTGGCAACGTTTTTGCCCAGTTATTTTTTTTATTCCATATTTTTTATTTACACAAATCATCGCTGCCTGTGGTAGCGATGGTGTGTCATGAACTTAACCGATCAGCAGCACTACATGACCAAAATTGCAAATATTATTATTTTTTAAATTAAATAAAGTTGTGGTATTAATTTTTGCCATTGCCATTGCTGCGGAATTTTTTTTCACGATTTCTGCTGCTGCATCATCATCAGCATAGCCGACCAATGATAACTGGAAAATTGTTTTGGTAGTTGTTTGGTTATTGGTTACGGGTATTGTTTTAAACTGCTTGTGCGATGTGGTATTTGTGTAAATATGTGAGTGGATGTGTGTGTGTGTTTGTTTGTTTTTTGATTTACAGTCGAATATATTTATAACGAACTTATTACGAATATTTTGTGTGGGCCAGGAAGAAGATATTTATGGGGAAAATATGGAAATTGTTTGTTTAAAGAATGTGTGTATGTGTGTGTGGTTGATGTAGAGATGTATGTTCGTAACTGTCTGCGTGTATTTGTTTGCCTTTTTGTTTCGTGTTTTTTTGTTGTTAAATTTTTTCAATAGGAAAATTATATGATTAAATATTTATTTTAAATTATTTCGATTTTTAATTAAATACGCCATTTGTTGTTTTTATTTTTTATTATATATGTGGTTTTATTTATTTATTTCTTTGTTTTTTTTTTAATTATGTTTATACAGTCTTATTAACTAATCGAAACTAAACTAATTTTTAACTACCAGTTATACTAAGAAGTTATAGGAGTTTTGCGTTTTTTTTAATGTCATTTTTTTTAATATTAAAAAATCTCATTTGTTTAATGAGATTTTTTTTATTTTAATAATATTTTGATGATTTGTTGCTAACTCAAAGTTTATTATTGTTTATTATTATTTTTTGCTTGTTTATATGTTTCTTTTATTATATTTTTAAATTATGTCCCATCTGGGACCTTATTATTGCGCCAATTTAATATATATCTGTCGCTCCTCTTCTTCTTCTGTAAAATTGTAAAAATTATTAAATTTCGTTTTATTCATTTTTTTTGTTTTTTTATTTGATTTTAATACACTAAATATTGTTGGGATTCATGTTTGGTTTTGTTGTTGTATATTCTATTATTAGACACATTTATAAATATTTTTTTGTCAATTTTGTTTTCGGTTTTATTGTGTGTTTTTTTTTAATAAAAATATGACATGGTTACATACGTAGATAAACATATATAAGAAAAATAATATCTATTAGAGGTCTTTGGAAAACATATTTAACAAATACAGGCCTTATATAGCTCCTGAAAAAATTATTTAAAAATCCATGCCTTATATACAGGGTGAGATAAAACAAGTGAAAAAGCGTCCGGGCCGAACTTTGGATACCCTCCACCATAAATATACTACCAGGTACTAGAAATGAAAACTAGGGAACATACGAAAAAGTGGACCTATACTACTCATTGTGGAATCTCCCACCAAGGGCTAGGCCTAAATGCGGACTATAGTTCATATATAGTTCATTATCGAAACTTACGTTCTAGTTATTTATGTCGATATCCTCCGCAGGCGCAATGATAACTATTTAAATATAAACAAGTGAAAAAGCGTTAAGTTCGGTCGGGCCGAACTTTGGATACCCTCTACCATAGACATACTGACAGGTATTAGAAATGCAAATATAGGGAACATATTCAAAAAAGTGGACCTATACCGATATGTCTAAAAACGGATTGTGTAAACCATAATGTAAACAATAATACAAATTTCAGAAATTTTTAATTGATAATACAAATTCGAAGATGGGGAATATCTTTCCACTCTTTCTGAAACCTCCACAAAGGGGCTAGATCTAACTGCGGCTATAGTTCATTATCGAACATTACGTTCTATTTTTTTATCTCGCTATCCTCCGCAGGTGAAATGATTACAACAGAGTGTTAGAACCAAACTCAAAACGTGGAACAAATCAGTTAACTATTTTTATATAAAAAAGGGGGTTATATGAGGACTATCCCAAAAAGTGGGCGAATATTAATAATTTTTGGTAGAGTGATTTGTTACCATATACGACTACAAAATACGGAATTGCAGCAAATTCGGTTGAGAAACGCGCTCAAGGACCCCAAAATACCGAAAATTGGGGGTACCCTTATATGGGGGCTATCCGAAAAATGGACCTATATTCATAATTTTTGTGGAGATATTTGGAACCTATTAAAACTCAAAATACTAAATTACAACTAATTCGGTGTAAAAATACGATAAAAAAAACCCCCCCAAAATACTGAAAATTAGGAGGTACCGTTATATGGGGGCTACCAGAAAAAGTGGACCGACATTTATAATTTTTAGTGGACATATTTGGTACCCAAAAAGAAACCAATGTACTAAATTTCAGCGAATTAGGTTGAAAAGCGCGCTCAAGAACCCCAATTCCTTCAAAAGATAGCGTGATTACAACAGGTGGACATGACTAGATCGTCTTAGAATTTTACCCTGATCAGGAATATATATAAGTTATAGGGTCGGAATGACAAAATTAATATACCCTCCATACTATGATGGAGGGTATAATAATATCTATTAGAGGTCTTTGGAAAACATATTTAATAAATCCACGCCTTATATAGCTCCTGAAAAAAAAAACATATTTAAAAAATGCCTTATACACAGGGTGAGATAAAAAAAACTGCAACAAAGTCAAAATCCATAATTTTTACATTTTTATAACCTACACAACTATGTAATCAGGGTATTATAGCTTTGTGCAGCCCCAAAAGTTTGTAACGCCGCGAAATATTGGTCCTACACCTACCTTTAAGTATAACGATAGTCACATCTCGTCTAGCTGAGTCGATCAAGATATGTGTGTCCGTCCGTTTGTCTGTCCATTATAATTTGTACACACGATACAGGCCACAGGACCAATCTTCACGAAATTGTTTTTTGGAAAGATCAGTTAATATTAAGGTGGTAAAATGGACCAAAAACTTTATTTTTGTCTGATTTTCTGGTCGCTTCAGAGGCCGCAATTATGGTCCAAACGTCGCGAATTTTTGCACGGAGAAGGGGACCAATCTTCACGAAATTTTGCATGTAGGATGGGTTCTGGCCAATGAAGACCCCTATTGTTTTTGGAAAATATCAGTTAATATTTAGGGGATGAAATGGACCAAAAACTTTATTTTTGTCTAATTTTCTGGTCGCTCCAGAGGCCGCAATTATAGTCCAAACATCGCTTGGAGAAGGGGATCGGGCCAAAGAATAAGCATGCCTGTTTTGATGAAGATCGGTCAATATTTAGCGGGTTAAATGGACCCATACTTTTGTGTGAAAAAAGACAAAATTTGTAATCTATGGCATATGTATTTAGACCCGAAAAATTGATAGTATATCCAAGAGGAGTTGTTGGCCTTTAAATTGATACCAACTATATTGTCGCATGTGCTCGGATGCGGAAGTTACACTTACATATTTAAATATTACCCATTCTTGGAATATAGATCTGCAGAAAGTTAGAGTTCCATGGTAGTTGTGTAGGGTATCATATCGTCGGCTCGGTCCGACTAGACTGCTCCGCTCACTACTTTTTTTAATTTTTTTTTGAATGAAAGCAAAAAATGTCGGAAATAGCATCACATTTTAGAATAAGTTTAGATTTGTTCGAATTGGTCACCTTTGACACGAATTATGGCCTTCAAAGGTCAATGAAACCGTCACGCACTGTCGGAATGTTGCTCTGCGGTATTTTAGCCCATTCCCGGCGAAGAGCGTGCTTGAAGTGATCGACACTTTGGTATTTTTTAGTGCCAACCTTGCTTTCCAAAATACTCCAGACGCAATAGTCCAACGTATTGGTATCCGGAGATTTTGGTAGCCATTGTGTGCTGGAAATGAAGCGAGGAACCTCATTTTGTAACAATTCTTTGGTGGTGCGTGTGGAGTGCGATGGAGCTGAGTCCAGTTGAAATGTCCAAGGTCTCCGCACAACATTTTTGCGTGCTCAAGGCTTTAATACACCCTTCAGAATATTTTCGCGATAATATTCGGCTCTTATGTTGATGACACGGTCGATTAATACGAGCGGAGTGTGACCATCGGCTGTTATGGCAGCCCACACCATCACCATGATCGGCGCATGAGTTCTGTTAGCCAATCGAAGGTCAGCTGACCTCTTTGGCAAGTAAACACGATCATTTGGTCTCGTTAGAAACTGCTGGGCAACGAATGTTTTTTCATCGGAGAAAACCAAATTCGGCATTTCGCCACTTTCGGCCAGGCGAAACAACTCTTTAAGCTCTGCTGCCAAATATACACAAATCACACTATCGCCCTTGAATTCCATCATGAATAACTTTTTTACTGGAAAATTCTCACCAAAATGTTTTTTACGCTAGTAAACAATATAATGAGCTGTCACTGGAATTATTTTAACAGCTGTCGGGTGAGTGGCTTAGAAATGGCAGCAGTATGAAGTTGGTTGCAGTCTTTTCATCTCACCCTGTATAGACCAGGGAATTGTTTTTTAATCCACGCCTTATAAAAACCTTGGTAGATATTATTTAAAAAATCCACGCTCTCTATATTTTTTAATAATTTACACCCTCTATAGGCAATGGAAAAAATAATAAAATTTTTTTTTAAAAATACACGCCAGTCCATGGAAGTAATTTTATAAAAAAACCCCTGGCCAATTTAGTCGTTGCAAAACAAAAAGTTATTTAAACTAAATTGAAATTGTTTAAATCACCGAGTTCTTTTTAAATTGTCTCCCTTCTTTTTTAACCATTTAAATCATTTGTTTTTTTTTTATAATTTCATTTGAGATTAGCTGAATATCTGCTGTTGTATTTTTGTTGTCCTTCAGTTTATTAAAACTGACATTTATCTCTTCATGCTCAGTGGGTCATACTTAATACGCTGTGTAACGAGTAATCAAACTATTTATTTAAACCCCAACAAAAAAACTATCAAAAAAAAAGCTACCATGAAATTGAAATTTTTAATAACAATTTAAGCCTTTTGCTCATTTTTGCATTACATGTCAAAAACAGCAGAGAAAATGGAGAAGAAAAAACAAATATTACCAAAATATCCTTTAAACAAATTGTAATCGATATTTATTACATTTTAGCCATGTCATATTATTGAATAAAAAATGTTACTATTTTGCAACTGGACAGTGGTTCAAAATCAACAATTTCGAAATAATTTAAAATACATATATCTTGGAATAAATATTTTTTAGAAAGCGATGCGTCATATTGTCCATGAAAGGTCCTTTTTTAACGTCGAAAAGAATCCGCTCCTTACAATTTTTTATGCTCCGCAAATTAGTCTGGAGAACCACAATTAATAAATTTTCCCTTTTAATTCGATTACAAACCAAATAAAATCAAATAAAGGATTTACCACATATGTATATAGTGATTGTGTTGTTGTTTTTTTCTGTATATATTGTACGTATATGTATTTATGTGTTTTTCATGTTTTTTCATCTTGTGTGTTTATGTATGTATATATTTTTCTTTTGTCATTGATAACGTTATTTTTTTCTGAAAACAAACAAAAAAAAAAGACTTGCATTTATTTCTGAAACACTCAATTTCGAATTACAACATGTAAAAATCATTTCATATTTAAATCCGTAGACACATCAATTATTGAATGCTGAAATAGAGAAAAAAGACAAAAAGAGAAAATTAAAAATAATGAATTATTATTGCCGTTTTTGTTGCAAAGTAATCTAAATACTAGGGTGGATCTACAAATATTAAACAAAATAAAAAAATATATTATTTAAATCAGTCCTTATAAAGCCCTTGGAAAAATGAATTAAAAATCTACGACTTATATAGCCCTTGGAAATCCAAGGAAAAAATAATTTAAACCAGTAAGGAAAGTAGTAAAGTCGGTCGGGGCCGACTATATTTTAGCCTTCACCACTTTGGTTATATTCAACAGATGGAATCCTAAAAGGCGTCTAAGAACCATTAACATGAAATTAAATATGTCATTCTACCACCTATACTATATTTTGGTCAGATATAAAGTTGCTTCTTACAATGGGACAAAATTACGAAAATATATATAAATATATTTAAAGCAAAATATCGATATCTAAACTGATTTCATCGAAACTTCTCACATGTTAGCTTACACTTATTTCAGAATGTTTTGTGCATTCGCCAACATTTTGAGTTGTTCATTTACTTATAAATCCAAATTTCGTGAAAATTGAAGGATATATAGATATTTTGGTGCATTATTTACATGAAATCGGATGAAAATATGTATGGGAGCTATATCTAAATCTCAACCGATTTTCGCGAAATTTAACACACATCGTTTCGGACTTAATTCAGAACGCTATGCCAAATTTTGTGCAAATCGAAGGATATATAGGGACTTTGGTGCATTATTTACATGAAATCGGATGTAAATATGTATGGGAGCTACATCTAAATCTGAACCGATTTTCGAGAATTTTAACACACATCGTTCCAGACTTAGTTCAGAACGCTATGCCAAATTTCGTGCAAATCGGAAGATATATAGGGACTTTGGTGGACCATTTACATAAAATCGGACGAAAATATATATGGTAGCTATATCAAAATCTGAACCGATGTTCACGAAACTTAACACACATCATTCTATACCTTATTCTGTACGCTATGCCAAATTTCGTGCAAATCGAAAGATATATAGGGACTTGTAAGCCCCATATACCTTAGATCGCACGAAAATATATATGGGAGCTACATAAAAATCTGACCCGATTTTCTCGAAACTTGGCACACTTCGTTCTAGACCTAATTTAGTACTCTATGTCAAATTTTGTGCAAATCGAAAGGTATATAGGGACTTTGGTGCACCATTTACCTTAAATCGAAACTATATATGGGTGCCATATCTGAATCTGAACCGATTTTGCTCAATTTCAATAGGGTTCGTCCTTGGGCCAAATAAATTAGCTGTGCCAAATTTCATTCAATTCGAATCAAAAATGCGACCTGTACTTTGTTTACAATTTAACATCTACAGACGGACAGATGGACGGACGGACATGCATAAATCGAATTAAAAAGTGATTCTATGCATATTCTCAAAAGGAACCATGTGTCTATCTCGTTTCCTTTTGCCTGTTACAAACATTTGCACAAAGACATAATACCCTGTACCACAGTGTGGTGAAGGGTACAAAAAATCACGCCTTATGAGGTCCTTGCAAAAAATTATTTCAAAAATCCATGTATAAAGTCCTTGGAACAAATTATTTAAAAACCAGTGAGTAGAGCAGTATAGTCGGGCGGGACCGAGCTTACGATATCCTACATAACTATCACGGAGCTCTAACTTTCTGCGGATTTTTATTCCGAACCTGGGTAATATTTCGTGATATTTGCACCCTCTTGCCCGATTAGACATCAAGAGAAACTCTTCCTTACACTGACATATTTTCCGAATATTACTAATATTCAGTACAGCCGTTATAATTAATTGTCCAGATTCACTTCACCGTGGGTTGTGTTGCGATGTTCGTCATATAATTGTGGCCGATAGATCGAGTCAAAAAACACAAAAATATTAAGTTTTCGGGCCACTTTACTCAAAATTAGTATCTGATCATCATCGAAAATTATAGGCGTTGTTCTTGATCATAGGTAGAACCTCATGGAACATTTCAAAACGATCACCGCTATATTCCCGTCCTCTAGTGTGGTAATGTTTTACTAAATAATATATGAATACGTAAGCTCCTGAAAATATTTACGTGTAACTCTCACATCCGAGTACATACGACAATGTAATTGGTATCAATTGGAAGGCCAACCACTCCTCTTGGATATACTATCAACTTCTCGGATCTATGTCCTACAGGGGTTAAACTATACGCTATAGAATATAAATTTTATAATTTTTCACACAAAAGTCACGGTCCACTTGACCCGCTAAATATTGATCGATCTTTATTAAAACAGGCCTGCTTATTCTTTGGCCCGATCCCCTTCTCCGTGTAAAATTTTGTGATGTTCGGACCATAATTGCGGCCTCTAGAGCGACCAGAAAACCCGACAAAAATTAAGTATTTGGTCTATATCATCCCCTAAATATTAACCGATCTTTACCAAAAACAATAGGGGCCAGAACCTATCCTACATGCAAAATTTCGTGAAGATATGACGATCGGTATACTTAAAGGTGGGTCTAGAACCAATATTTCGCGGCGTTACAAACTCTTGGGGCCGCACAAAGCTATAATACCCAGACAACATAGTTGTGTAGGGTATAAATACACGCCTTATCCATGCCATATATAGTCCAAAGAAAAATTCATTTAAAAAATTCACGCCTTATGTAGCCCAGAGAAAAAATATTTCAAAAAATCAACACCTTGTATAGCATATATAAAAAAGAATATCTAAAAAAATCCACGACCAATATTTACATTGGAAAAAATATATAAATATACACGCCCTATAAATCCCACGGAAAACATTTTCAAAAATCTGCTTTTCAAATTTGGTCCTTGAAAAAAGTATGTATGAAATCCTAGCCTTGGTCCTTGTGCTATATGTTGGCCTTGGAAGTTTGGCTATATCCTCACTCAATCAATTGTATATTCTTCCCATATACATAAATAATTTCCGCAAAAATAAAATATGCCCTCCAACCCATGTCCCGATGTTATAAAAAATATATAATTTATTGCATAGCTTATTTTCATTTGTTTTATAATAGCAGACAATAACTAGAATGTAACAGAACAAAAAATAAAAAAAAATAATAAATTATGAATTTTATTGAATGGCATATAAAATATGACCATACTCCTCCCATATGCCCCCCATCCCTATCTACTTACCTTTATTTGGTTATTCTAAACTCCATCTCTCTTTACGTCTTATTTACTTGGTTTGTTTGGCTGGAATGAGGGGAGGTTCCATTTTTCTCTCTCCCTAGAGAAACAAAAACGAACCCCTTTTGCGATATTCCTGTATTCATGGGGAAGGCGATATAAAAAGGACACATGGATGGTTTGGGGAATGGCTGGAGGCCAAGTTAATGGGTGATACGTTTTAGCGGTTTAACGACTTTTGCTATACAAACATTGAAGGTAAATACGTTGCTATGTGTTGGTGTGTACGCGTGTGTAAATCTGCATGAGGATGATGTCGTCGCTGACGATTATGTTGATGATATTTTTTGTTTTGTTTTGGTTTCAACTGCTGTTTCCCTTCCCTTTTCGTCATCGGTTCGCCAGGCATGGTCCTGTTTAGTAGCCCGTTGCATCGAACAAATCCGGCAATACCAATGGCGGACAATTGTGTGGACTGCAGGTGACTCGGGGTGTGTCATCGATGGTCGAACCATCGATACATATGCATTGTAAACAATTGCCGGTATCCTGGGGTAACACATCGCCGATTTTATAAAGTGTACCTGCAAATGATGGCAAGAACAGAACAGAGCAGAAGAAATTGAGATTAATGTATTTTTCAGATTTCAAATTGATGTTGTAGAGCGTGGTGACGTTCGCATTGGCAGTATGAATGGAAAAAACGAACAGCTACAACAACAAAATGTACATTTGATGAAAAAAACTATTTTTTGTTCTGATTAAAAATGTCCACTTCATTGACGATGGTCTGAAGTAGTTAAAAATTTGCGTGCAGTGACACAGCCAATACCCAAAAATCATTGAAATGTAAGAAATCGTTTTGAAATGTTGTGTACAGTAGCAAAAATATTCGATGCACAAATTTTTGTAATTATAAAGCAATCAAAGCAAACTACATTGGAACCAAAGTAGAATCACAAGAAAAAATTTAAATGAAATAAATGATATCCGACGCCTGCTGTAAGGCTTGAACAAAGTTATTTAAAAATCCACGCTTCATAGAGTCGTTTGAAAAAAAAAATATTTAAAAATTCACGATTTATAGGAGCTGTGAAAAACTCTTCTTTAAAAATCCACGATTTATAGGAGCTGTGAAAAACTCTTCTTTAAAAATCCACGTATTAAAGAATCCTTGACAAAATATTCTTTAAAAAGTCCACGCCTTGTATAGGCCTTGAAAAATATTCTTTAAAAAGTCCACGCCTTGTATAGGCCTTGAAAAATATTCTTTAAAAAGTCCACGCCTTGTATAGGCCTTGAAAAATATTCTTAAAAAAGTCCACGCCTTGTATAGGCCTTGAAAAATATTCTTAAAAAAGTTCACGCCTTGTATAGGCCTTGAAAAATATTCTTTAAAAAGTCCACGCCTTGTATAGGCCTTGAAAAATATTCTTTAAAAAGTCCACGCCTTGTATAGGCCTTGAAAAATATTCTTTAAAAAGTCCACGCCTTGTATAGGCCTTGAAAAATATTCTTTAAAAAGTCCACGCCTTGTATAGGCGTTGAAAAAATATTCTTTAAAAAGTCCACGCCTTATATAGGCCTTGAAAAAATATTATTTAAAAAGTCCACGCCTTGTATAGGCCTTGAAAAAATATTCTTTAAAAAATTCTCGCCTTTTATAGACCATGAAAAATATTATATGTTGTCAGGGTATTATAGCTTTGTGCAGTTCCAAGAGGTTGTAACGACGCGAAATATTGGTCCTAGACCCACCTTTATGTATACCGATCATCATATCTCGACTAGCTGAATCGATCAAGACATGTGTGTCCGTCCGTCCGTCCGCCTGTCCATTCTAATTTGTAAACACGATACAGGCCACAGGTGTGGACCAATCTTCACGAAATTTTACATGTAGGATGGGTTCTGATCAATGAAGACCCTCTATTGTTTTTGGAAAAGATCGGTTAATATTTCGGGGATGAAATGGAGCAAATACTTAATTTTTGTCGGTTTTTCTGGTGGCTCCAGAGGCCGCAGTTATGGTCCGAACATCGTGAAATTTTACATGGAGAAGTGGATCGGGCCAAAGATTAAGCTTGCCTGTTTTGATAAAGATCAATATTTAGGTCAATATTTAGCGGGTCAAATGGACCCTTTTCTGTGTGAAAAATTGCAAAATTTTTATTTTGGGGTGTATATACTTGCTCCTGAAGGACACATACCCGAGAAGTTGATAGTATATCCACGCCTTGAGTTGCCCTTTGATTGTGTTTTTATATTATTCCCAGGCAGTTCTAAATAAACATTAATATTCTGTCCAACAAAATTTCTTGTTCGTGACCCAAAAACAACAATTGACACTCCACTAAATTTATTCTCAGTACATCTGCAGTCGGAAAATGTCAATATAATCGATAGCTACATTCTTGTATACTAAATGGAGGCTTGACCTTTTTCAAAAAATTTTGTATTCGATTTGTGCTTAATCATGCATAACATTAACTAACTACCTCCGTTTGAGTGTGTATGTGTGTGTGTGTTTCGGAATGTTGCCTCAAATAACTTACAAATTAGAATAATTCGACGGACTGTTCGGAGAACTTTTCTAGAATTTTAAATTTTTTATCCTTGCTAAAGGATTTTAGCATTTGAAATTTGAAACACCCAATAGTCATGGGAGGTGGTACACGTACATACAATGGCATACCAATAGTCATAGAAATATCTACACACATACATATTTCTGAGAATGTTTTACATGACATTTCCATTTCCCCCTTTTTTCGCTTTAACACTTTTAAGTGCGGAAACCTTTGGGCAACATGCGCTAAAACAAACAGAGAAACAAAATAGAAAAATTTCTACAACAACAATAACAACAAAACACTACAACGAACAGTAACTATGAAATGTAGGTGATGTATGTGTTAGTACAGAGAATATATCTCGAGGAATTTAGTTTGTAACAGAGAGGGTTGCCAGATCGATTTTTTTGTAATTTTTTTTGGGAAGCATGGGTATTTCAGCATTTTTTAATAAATTCTCACTAGGATTTACACCTCTTTAAAAATTGGATTCGGGATTATGGTCAGATCCCTAAATAATAAATATTGTAATACGAAGGTTAAATAAATAAATTTATAAAGTCATCCTCTTCACATTTTCTCCCTGATTTCCCTTGCCCACCATCTGGCAATCTTCCTTGCCATATATGTAAATATAATTTCCAGTGACCGGTTAAGAGCTCGGAAAAAAGGTCGACAGTGAAAAGATTTTGATGTCATCTTGAAGTAGAAAGATGTATGTATGGATGCATGTACTTGACAACGAAATCGTATGCAAACCACTTTTCAAAAATGTCCATTAGTGGACGTGCAGACCTTTGGCCTTTTGAAGGAGATCTTTTTGTTCGCTTAAGTTTTCTCCTTCAGCTCACATATGATTTTATACGTGTGTACGTACGTATCAAGAATCTTCTTCATCATATTGTAAAATATTTAGAACACTCAGATAAACATTGACTACAAATATCTTCACGTAGATTAGGCAAAGAAGAAAAATAAGTTCGACAAAACCAAAGGTCAATGTTGACTACCAAATGGGAATGGACAAGATATTTAAACTTGACTTTAATAGCAAACATGGTTATTTTTTCAAGGCCTATACAAGGCGTGGATTCTTTAAAGATACTTTTTTTCAACGCCCATCTATACAAGGCGTGGATTCTTTAAGGAATATTTTTTCAAGGCCTATCTATACAAGGCGTGGATTTTTTAAAGAATATTTTTCGAGGCCTATCTATACAAGGCGTGGATTCTTTAAAGAATATTTTTTCAATGCCCATCTATACAAGGCGTGGATTCTTTAAAGAATATTTTTTCAAGGCCTATCTATACAAGGCGTGGATTCTTTAAAGTATATTTCTTCAAGGCCCATCTATACAAGGAGTGGATTCTTTAAAGAATATTTTTTCAAGGCCTATCTATACAAGGCGTGGATTCTTTAAAGAATATTTTCCAAGACCTATACAAGGCGTGGATTTTATAGTTTTCAAGGCCTATACAATGCGCGCATTTTTTTAGGAATATTTTTTCAAGGCTGATACAAGGCGTGGATTTTTTAAAGAAAGGCCTTATAAGACGTGGAGTTTTTAAAGAAAGGCCTTATAAGGCGTGGATTTTTTAAAGAAAGACCTTATAAGGCGTGAATTTTTTAAAAAAGCCCTTATAAGGGGTGGTTTTGTAAAAAAGGCCTTATAAGGCGTGGATTTTTTAAAAAAGGCCTTATAAGGCGTGGATTTTTTAAAAAAGGCCTTATAAGGCGTGCATTTTTTAAAAAAGGCCTTATAAGGCGTGCATTTTTTAAAAAAGGCCTTATAAGGCGTGGATTTTTTAAGGAATATTTTTTCAAGGCCTTATAAGGCGTGGATTTTTTAAGGAATATTTTTTTAAAGGCCTTATAAGGCGTGGATTTTTTAAATAAAGGCCTTATAAGGCGTGGATTTTTTAAATAAAGGCCTTATAAGGCGTGGATTTTTTAAAGAAAGGGCTTATAAGGCGTGGATTTTTTAAAGAAAGGTCTTATAAGGCGTGGATTTTTTAAAGAAAGGCCTTATAAGGCGTGGATTTTTTAAATAAAGGCCTTATAAGGCGTGGATTTTTTAAAGAAAGGGCTTATAAGGCGTGGATTTTTTAAAGAAAGGTCTTATAAGGCGTGGATTTTTTAAAGAAAGGCCTTATAAGGCGTGGATTTTTCAAAGAAAGGGCTTATAAGGCGTGGATTTTTTAAAAAAAATGCCTTATAAGGCGTGGATTTTTTAAAAAATGCCTTATAAGGCGTGGATTTTTTAAAAAAGGCCTTATAAGGCGTGGATTTTTTAAGGAATATTTTTTCAAGGCCTTATAAGGCTTGGATTTTCTAAAGAATATTTTTTCAAGGCCTTATAAGGCTTGGATTTTCTAAAGAATATTTGTTCTAGATCTATAGAAGGCGTGGATTTTTTAAAGAATAATTTTTCAAAGCCCACACAAGGCATGGATTTTGAAAAAATATTCCCCTCATTCTTGGTGGATTGAGAGTCTTATCCTCATTTTTTAACCCATTTAGCTGCAATTCGGCTTTCCAGGTTCTTGAGGTGGAGAAAATTTTAAAATGTTTTTTTTTTTTAATTTGCGTTTGAGTATACCTGCTTAAGTTATATTATGAACAATCTCTTGCATATACCCATCCGACCTATATAGTTTTGTAAACATCGTACATTTGAATTTCATTGTAAAATCTGCTATTATTGGATGAAAGTAATTAAACAACAAAATGTTAAATCCTTAACAAACATAATGAGGAAGCATTACCTTCATGTCCATCTCTTAGCCTAGCATTGAAAAGCTTTTAAAACTCTTAAAGCTGCCAGAGGCACACACAAACAAAAAATCGAAATCAATATCAAGTATTAGGCAAATAAAAACCATTAGAAAGTTAAGTGTTCTCTTAAGCCTTTTTTCGGTTCTTTGTTTAACAACAACAAGAACAAAAACAGCAGTAGTGGCAGTGGCAGCAAAAATAAAAAATCATATTTAAGTACTTAAACCATAAAAATTCCAATGACACCAACCATCCACCCATCCATCCAAACGGCACCCATTGACACCAAAAGAAAAAAAACAGAGTAAGGGTATTGAAGGCTACCTTTTTCCTAGAATGTGCGTACAAATTTTCTTTGTGTGTATGTGTGGTTACACCACAAACAGCTAAAGAACAAAATAAAAAAACGAAGAATGGATTTTTGTTTTACTTGCCTTCTTCTATTGTTGCTTACACACATTTCGCACACTTACCCTCTCACCCACTCTGTATATTATTGTTTACATTCTTTTGCTGTGCGTTCTGCTGTTTTGTTTCCCCCCTTTTCTGAGGTTTACTCAAGACCAACAATTAAGTCAACACAGCAGAAGTTATTTACTCTTTACAGAAAAGAAACCCCTTTGGAAAAAAATTTGCAAAGAAAACGGGTTAAAGAGGGGAAGCGGTTGGGTGTACTGACTTTGCCAAAAGGAGCTCTGAACAGCATCTTAACAATTTTTGGGCCGTGACTACAACACACTTCATATGCTAATAACTTAACGTGTTTGAAATATTAAATATTTAGAAAAGTTGGAAAATGAAGGTTGTGGGATGGCGATATATACACCTGAAGTTATGAAGATGGAGTATAAAAGTATGTATTCATGGAAAAATATTCTTAAAAAAAGTCATCGACTTTATAGGCCTTGAAAAAATTATTCTTTAAAACATCCACACCTTTAAAGGGTCCATGAGAAATATTCAATAAAATATCCACGTTTTAATGAGGCCCATGAAAATTATTCCTTAAAACCCCACTTCTAGACCTTGAAAATATTATTCTTTAACAAATCCACGCCTATCCTTTAAAAAAAATATTTTTTTAATCCACGCCTTTATAGGGTCCATGAAAAAATATTCTTTAAAAAATGCCCCCCTTTATAGGACCCATGAAAAAATATACCCTTCACCACTTTATGGAATATTCTACATATGTATCCTAACAGACGACGCGTTTTTGAACCGATATCTGAACCGATTTCAGGCAAACTTGCCAGAGACTAATTTATATTACATCAGTAATATCAGTCGGCCTAGTTATGGATTTTTTACGAAGCTTAGCAACTTAGGACTTACATAAAATCGGCTATATCTAAATCTGAACCGATTTTCACGAAACTTAGCAAACATCTTTCTAGACTTAATTCAATAGGCTATGACAAATTTCGTGCAAATCAAATAATTTTCAGAGACTTTGGTGCACCAATTACCTAAAATCGGATGAAAATATATGTGGAAGCTATATCTAAATCTGAACCGATTTTCACGAAACTTTGCAAACATCTTTCTACACTTACTTCAGTATGCTATGCCAGAATGCGTACATATGAAATGATTTTCGGGGACTTTGGTGCATCAATTATCTAAAATCGGGCGAAACTATATATGGGAACCATATCTAAACCTGAACCGATTTTCATGAAACTTAGCACACATCGCAAACCGAAAGATATATAGGGTCTTTGATGCACCAATTACCTCAAATAGGACGAAGATATATATGGGAGCTATAACTTAATCTGAACCGATTTTCACGAAACTTGGCAGACATCATTCTAGACCGAATTCATTACGCTGTGCAAAGTTTCGTGCAAATGGAAAGTTTTCCAAGGACTTTAGTGGACTATTCACCTAAAATCGGTCGAAGCTATATATGGGAGCTATATCTAAATTTCACAAATCATTCTAGACTTAATTCAGTACGCTATGCCAAAATTCGCGCAAATCAAAAGATTTCCAGAGACTTTAGTGGACTATTCACCTAAAATCGGGCGAAGATATATAAGGGAGCTATATCAAAATCTGAACCGATTTTCACGAAACTATGCACACATCATTCTAGACTTAATTTAGTACGCTGTGCCAAAGTTCGTACAAATCGAAAGGTATATGAGGACTTTGGTGCACCATTTACCTGAAATCGGAGGAAAATATATATGGGAGCTATATCTAAATCTGAACCGATTTTCACGAAACTTTGCACACATCATTCTAGACCTTATTCATTACGCTGTGCCAAAGTTCGTACAAATCGAAAGGTATATGAGGACTTTGGTGCACCATTTACATGAAATCGGAGGAACATATATGGAGCTATATCTAAATCTGAACCGATTTCCCCCAATTTCAATAGAGTTCGTCCTTGGGCCAAACAAATAAGCTGTGCCAAATTTCATCCAATTCGGATCATAAAAGCGACCTGTACTTTGTTTACAATTTAACATGGACAGACGGACGGACATGCGTAAATCGACTCAGAAAGTGATTCTATGCATATTCTGAAAAGGAACCATGGGTCTATCTCGATTATTTTTGCCTGATACAAACATATGCACAAAGACAGAATACCCTGTACCACAGTGTGGTGAAGGGTATAAAAATCCACATCTCTTCTAGGTCTTAGAAAAATATTCTTTCAAAAATCCACGCCTCATGAGAGACCTTACAAAACATTTTTAAAAAATGTTTCGATTTGAGATTGTTATCTCAAATATTGTGTAGCCAATTTTAATTTTTAACCAATTTTTGCAAACCTCTAATATCTATTTTGGGAACATTTTTTTTTCAAATCTGTTTATTCAATTCCGTATCAAATGCATAAATCTATTTCAATTTCATTTTCCATTTGTGGCTAGAACAATGCGGGCCCATACGCACTGACACACACACACCCACCCATTGACACACACATACAATCTCATATAAATCAATTGAACTTACCCATAACATTGCACTGACGTTCTGGACTTAATGTCGTGCTCGTTGTTGGGGGCGGTGTTGATGGTGCTCCCGACCCTGCTGCTACCGAGGCCTCGGCCCCAGACCTAGTCGCTGTTGAGTTTGACACCAATGACGACTGGCTTAACTTAGAACTATCGCTAAAACTATTGTCCTGATTCTGCTGGCTGGTAGTATTATTACTGTTGATGTTTGTGGTGGTGATGGTGGTGGAGGGGGAGAGGGTGTTTGTGTGGCTGTAGCTCTTGTTATTTGAGTTTGAAATTAACAAGTTGCCACCAACACCACCACCGCCGCCCAAAATTTGTTGCTGCTGCTGTTGTACGGCTGCAGCTACTGCTTCGCCTGATAATGATGTTGGCATATTGCCCTCAACAAAACTGTCATTGTGAGTTGTTGTTGCTGACTGGGAAACAAGCGAGGACAATAGCTCGTTATCCTTGCCATTTGTATTAGAAATTAAATGTGACTTTTGCTGGGAATCCATTTGGACCGGTTGGGTTTGTTTATCATGTTCGGAAGTTTGAAACTGATGCTGCTCCTGTTGGGGCGATATATCGGCAGTTGCCGTTAACATTATATCAATATTTACCACACCACCAATGCCCTGCTCCTCGTTGGAGCTCAATCGACCATCATTATTGTTTCTGTTGTTGTTGTTGTTGCTGTTGTCTTGTTGACTTTTAACACCCGTCCCATGTCGAAAGGAGGGTCTATTGTTATTGTTGTTGGTGTCTTTGTAATTTCGATAGGGATTGCTGAATGGTGAAATGTTGTCATTGTCATTTTCTTTGTTGTTGTTGATGTTGCTGTTATCTATACTCCCAGTGGATGAAAAAGCATTTGGGCCATTGTTGTTGTTATTGAAATTTATGTCATATTTTAGATTCCCGCTGTTCGCCAAATCCTCACCATCACCAGCAGCTGCATTTGGCGGAAATGTTAACGTTTTTGTGGTGCTACCCTGCATTGGTGGTAGCATTGCGGCTGCATCGATGTCGATATCAATGTTTTCGTAGTTTTTATCATCGCCCTCGAAATCATCATCGAATGCGGTTGCCTCGCCCAGCATTTGTGGGCCATGGGGCTTCTTGTTCTTTTCCGTCGATGTCAACCAACGATGGAAGGCATCATCTTGATCGTCGGCATCGTCATCGGAAGCAGCTGAGACAGAATCTTTGGGTTGTTCTTGCTGCTGCTGTTGTTGTTGCCTCTGGTTAATGCTTTTGTTAACTTTATCTCTATTGGGTTTACCATAGTCCCAAGGTGAAAATATTTGTTTCTGTTGATTTTTCCGATGAGGGTTTTTTTGTTGTGTCGTTGTTGTTTTATTTGTTTGTATTTTTTGTTTTAAACAAAAGTCATTCCATCGAGAAGGTTGTTTACACAGTACCAGCAGTGGTAGGAAGCCAAAGAAGGAAGGAAAATAGAAAACATACACAGATATTAAATAAATTGAATCGGATTTTAGAAGTTAATTAAAAATAATATTTATGTTAAATACTGAGTGTTAAATAAATAATTATACACATAATTTGTGATAATCTTCGAAAAATATTGGTTTAAAAACCAAGAACCTAAGTCTTGGTCTATTTAAAATATTTGTTCAAAGTTTAAATTTTTTTTTTTTTTTTTTTGGATTTAGTAGTATTTGAAAAAAAAAATATATTTTTTAACAATCTACGTCTTTTTATTGAAATTTAAAAATATTCTGTAAAAAATCCACTCCTGTTGAGGGTCCTTACAAACAATTTTGAAAAAAGTCACACTTCATGCTGTATATTCGGACGGCGCCGACCATACGATACCGTACACAACTACCACGGAACTCTTACATTCTGCGGATTTTTATTCCGAGCCTGAGCAATATTTCGTGATATTTGCACCCTCTTGCCCGATTAAAGGTCAACAGCACCTCTTCCTTATACTGACATATTTTCCGAAAATTACTTATATTCAGTACAGCTCTTCTAATTACTTATTCATATTCACTTGACCGTGGGTTGTGTTGAGATGTTCGGTTTATATTTGTGGCCTATATATCGACACACACAAAAATTAAGTTTTCGGTCCACTTCATCCCAAAATCATTGCCTGATCATCACCGAAAATTATAGGCGTTGTCCTTGACCATGACTTGAACCTCATGGAAAATTTCAAAGACATCAGCGCTATATTTCCGCCCTCTAGTGTGCTAATGGCTTACAAAACAATATCTGAATACGTAAGCACCTGTAAATATTTAAGTGTAGCTTCCACACCCGAGTACATACGACAGTATAATTGGTATCAATTTAAAGATCAAACACAAATCGAATGATTTTCAGAGACTTTTGTACACCAATTTCCTAAAATCGGATGAAAATATATATGGGATCTATATAAATCTGAACCGATTTTCACGAAACTTAGCACACATCATTCCAAACTTAATTCAGTACGCTATGCCAAAATTAATGCAAATGAAAAGATTAGCAGGGACTTTGGTGCACCAATTACCTAAAATCGGCCGAAACTATATATGGGGGCTATATCTAAATCTGAACCGATTTTCATGAAACTTAACACACATTATTATAGACGCAATTCAGTATGCTATGTCAAATTTTGTGCAAATCGAAATATATATAGGGTCTTTGGTGGACCAATTACCTTAAATCGGATGAAAATATATAAGGGAGCTATATCAAAATATGAACCGATTGTCACGAAACTTTGCACACATCATTCTAGACTTAATTTAGTACGCTATGCCAAAATGCCTGCAAATCAAAACTTTTCCAGTGACATTAGTGGACTACTTATCTAAAATCGGGCGAAGCTATATATGGGAGCTATATCTAAATCTGAACCGATTTTCACGAAACTTTGCACACATCATTCTAGACTTCATTTTAAATATTTAGTACGCTATGCCAAATTTCGTACAAATCGAAAGATATATAGGGACTTTGATACACAATTTACCTTAAATCGGACGAAACTATGTATGAGAGCTATATCTAAATCTGAACCGATTTTCACGAGACTTTGCACACGTCATTCTAGACCTTATTCATTACGCTGTGCCAAATTTCTTGGAAGTCGAAAGATATATAGGGACTTTGGTACATCATTTACCTTAAATCGGACGAAAATATATATGGGAGCTATATCTAAATCTGAACCGATTTTTCCCAATTTCAATAGGGTTCGTCCTTGGGCCAAACAAATGAGCTGTGCCAAATTTCATCCAATTCGAATCATAAATGCGACTTGTACTTTGTTCACAATTTAACATGGACAGACAGGCGGACAGACAGACGGACATGCATAAATCGACTCAGAAAGTGATTCTATGCATATTCTCTAAAGGAACCATAGGTCTATCTCGACTATTTTTGCCTGTTACAAACATATGCACAAAGACATAATACCCTGTAGGGTATACCCTGGTGAAGGGTATAAAAATTTGTACTTTTTCACTTAAAAGTAAGGGTCCATTTGACCCTTTAAACAGTCATGCTTATTCTATCGCCCGATCCCCTTAACCATGTAAAATTTCACGATGTTCGGGCAATAATTGTGGCCTCTTGAGGGACCATAAAAACCGACAAAATTTTTTTTGGTGTTTGGTCCATTTCAACCCCTAAATATTAACCGATTTTTACCGAAAATAATAGGGGTCTTCGTGGGCTAGAACCCATTCTACATGCAAAATTTCGTGAAGATTTGTCTAGACACACATGTCTAGATCGACTCAGCTAGTCGAGATATGACGATCGATATACTTAAATGTGGGTCTAGGACCAATATTTCGCGGTGTTACAAACTCTTGGGGCTGCACAAAGCTATAATACCCCGACAACATAGTTGTGTAGGGTATAAAAATCCACGCTATATAATAGTCATGGAAAAATATTATTTATTTTTATTTTCCCAATAAAGGAAAATAATTTTTTAGTGTCATGAAAAATTCACAAATTGAAAATATTTTTTGTTAACTCTTTAATGACAACCCATCATTTAAGTTCCGTATTCAGCCATTATTTTCTATTATGAATTTATAATCCTTTTTGTTTTGCAGATTATGAGCTCACCAATGTGCAGTGGTGTGAGTGGTCTCACCAACACCAGTTCTATCTCCCTCCCTCCCTGACCAGAAAAAAGTTAAAGATTAAACATTTTCAAATATTAGCAGAATTAAAAAAGGCAAGGGTTAGAGGGGTGCAGGGGTCCACCCTACCCCATGTTGCCTTAAATTGGGATAGAATATAACTGTTGCCATGTAAACAGAATAGAGAGAAAAACGAACTTCATGAGAAAAATGGAAAACACCAAAACCACTTTTGCTGCTGCTGATTCTTCTTCTTTTTTAAACAAAATTAAAACTAGAAATTTTCACACAAAGAAATTTTTCTTTTATTTTTGCAGCAACAACAACAAGAAAATACTAGAAAAGTTGATTGTGGTTAAATCGCAGATGACAGATGACGCTGACAATGGACTTTTTTGTTCGAAGAAGTTTTTTTTTTACTTTTCTTCTTGTGGTAGTGCTGTGTGCGAAGATTTTCTTCTTATCGAATTAATCAAAGATGCAAATGATAATGGCTTTACTTTCCAGATAAAAATCTTGAAAACTTTGACAATACGCAGAGAGTTGAAGGATACACTTTGATTAGAAATAATAACGATGGGTGTATGTGTGTGGTCAGGGGGCAGATAAGAGAAGGAAATATTTTATAGAATATATATGAAACACCAGCCGGGCCATCAGCTTTAATATTTTGAGTGTATTTTTTAAGGAGTTTATGGCTCAAAAGGCCTGGATTTCTAATTTTTTATTTAAAATAATATTTTTCAAGGATCCTTAGGATATTATTTAAAGCCTCATACTTTTTCATCCGCTCACATGATGCCTTGTAATCCCATGCTTGTAATTAAGTTACTTCTTATAAATCCTTGAAAATGGCAAAACATTTTCCATAAACGGAATCCTTAAAATCCCAACTACTAGACCATAATCTAATATATATGTGTATTTCAAAATAATATTGAAACCCTATTCATTGTATCAAACATTTTTATTTTATTATTTTCATAAGGTCTTCTTCTCCGTATTAAGTTAATGGTCCTGACTACTGCTGCCACCTGAAACATTTAAATATTTGATATTTCAAATACATAATATTTAAAACATTTCTAATAAAACTATATCTCTCAGCAGATACTTAGACAAGGATATCAATGCCCATCGGGAGGCAATGACAGCAAGTGGGGTGCCATTAAAAAATATGTTTTTAAAAATTGCCTTATCCCAACACAGACACAAACACACACACACATTTACACGAACACATACGTTCGTTTGTATCCAAACCCTATGGCTATTAAATATTCAAATATTTAATTGCTCACCATCATCAGCAGCACTCCATGGTAACTATGGATGGATGAACTGGATGGAGGGTAGTGTATGGAAACAGTTTTAAAACTGAAGATGATGATAGAGATGGCGGTGGCCATAAAATGAAAATGTTTTTAGTTTATGTTTAACCACACTTTAATTGTATCAGAAATGTTAAAATACTTTCAGGTGGCAGCAGTAGTCAGGACCATTAACTTAATAGGAGAAGAAGCCTTATGAAAATAATAAAATAAAAAATGTTTGATACAATGAATAGGGTTTCGAATATTATTTTGAAATACATATATATTAGATTATGGTCTAGTAGTTGGGATTTTAAGGATTCCGTTTATGGAAAATGTTTTGCCATTTTCAAGGATTTATAAGAAGTAACTTAATTACAAGCATGGGATTACAAGAGGCATCATGTAGACAGATAAAAAGTATGAGGCTTTAAATAATATCCTAAGGGTCCTTAAAAATATTATTTTAAATAAAAATTAGAAATCCAGGCCTTTTGAGCCATAAACTTCTTAAAAAATACACTCAAATCTGTTAAACTTGATGGCCCGGCTGGTGTTTCATACTCTATTCTATATAAAATATTTCCTTCTCTTATCTGCCCCCCTGACCACACACATTACACCCATCGTTATTATTTCTAATGGGAGTATATATTTCATTCTTCTGCGTATTGTCAAAGTTTTCAAGATTTTTATCTGGAAAGTAAAGCCATTATGATTTGCCATCTTATTCGATAAGAAGAAAATCTCGCACACAGCACTACCACGAGAAGAAAAGTAAAAAAAAAACTTCTTCAAACAAAAAAGATCATTGTCAGCGTCATCTGTCATCTGCGATTTAACCACAATCAACTTTTCTAGTATTTTCTTGTTGTTGTTGCTGCAAAAATAAAAGAAAAGTAGTTTTTTAATTTTGTTTAAAAAAGAAGAAGAATCACAGCAGCAAAAGTGGGTTTTGGTGTTCCATTTTTCTCATGAAGTTCGTTACTCTCTATTCTGTTTACATGGCAACAGTTATATTCTATCCCAATTTAAGGCAACATCAGATAGGTGAGCCCCTACCCCTCTTAACCCTTGCCTTTTTTAATTCTGCTAATATTTGAAAATGTTTAAATATTTAACTTTTTTCTGGTCAGGAAAAAGGCAATGAGACTCATCTAGTAAGAGTTCACTCACACCACTGCACATTGGTGAGCTCATAATCTGCAAAACAAAAAAGGATTATAAATTCATAATAAAATAATCACTAATACGGAACTTAAATGATGGGTTGTCATTAAAGAGTTTAACGAAAAAATATTTTATTTGTGAATTTTTCATGACACTAAAAAATTATTTTCCTTTATTGGGAAAATAAAAATAAATAATATTTTTCCATGACTATTATATAGCGTGGATTTTTATACCCTACACAACTATGTTGTGGGGGTTATTATAGCAGGCCGAGTTATTTAACACCACAAAATATTGGTCCTGACCCACATTTATCAATCGTCATATCTCGACTAGCTAGTCGATCTGACATGTGTGTCTAGACAAATCTTCACGAAATTTTGTACTAGAATGGGTTCTAGCCCACGAAGACCCCTGCTTTTCGGTAAAAATCAGTAATATTTAGGGGTTGAAATCGACCAAACACCAAAAAAAATTTTGTCGGTTTATGGTCCCTCAAGAGGCCACAATTATTGCCGAACATCGTGAAATTTTCTACATGGTTAGGGGATCGGGCGATCGAATAAGCATGACTGTTTAAAGGGTCAAATGGAGCCTTTACTTTTAAGTGAAAAAGTACAAATTTTATACCCTTCACCAGGGTATACCCTACAGGGTCCTATGTCTTTGTGCTGTGTTTGTAACGGCAAAAATAGTCGAGATAGACCTATGGTTCCTTTAGAATATGCATAGAATGCAGCTTCTATTCGATTATGCATGTCCGTCTGTCTGTCGCCTGTCTGTCCATGTTAAATTGTGAACAAAGTACAAGTCACATTTATGATTCGAATTGGATGAAATTTGGCACAGCTGACCATTTTGTTTTGGCCCAAGGACGAGAACCCTATTGAAATTGGGAAAAATGATTTCAGATTTAGATATAGCTCCCATATATTTTCATACCGAATTTAAGGTAAATGATATTACCGAAGTCCCTATATATCTTTCGACTTCCAAATTTGGCGCACGTAATGAATAAGTATTACAAGATGACATATTGCAAATTCTCGTGAAAATCGGTTGCTGTAGCTCTCATACATAGTTTCATCCAATTTAAGGTAAATTGTGTATCAAAGTCCCTATATATCATTTAATTTGTACGAAATTTGGCATAGCGTACTAAAATATTTAAAATGAAGTCTAGAATGATGTGTGCGAAGCTCGTGAAAATCGGTTCAGATTTAGATACAGCTCCCAATTATCACTTCGCCCGATTTAATATAAGTAGTCCACTAATGTCACTGGAAAAGTTTTTATTTGCAGGCATTTTGGCATAGCGTACTAAATTAAGTCTAGAATGATGTGTGCAAAGTTTCGTGACAATCGGTCATATTTTGATATGTTTCCCTATGTTCATCCGATTAAGGTAATTGGTACCACCAAAGTTCTATTTTTATACACACTTCAAATTTGCACAAAATTTGACGA
>NW_026879643.1:0-27639 GCF_032173495.1 Musca vetustissima | reverse complement strand
GCACTGTCACCATAATCTAAATATTGGGTTAGGTCTTTTCTGTTCCAAAGAAATTTGTTTTTATGGCATATAAAAATACATTTCCACCGAAAATGACTAAACATTTTAACTCCCCTATTTTTTATGGCTGCCACTTATCGGTTCTGCTATTTATTTTTTGTTCGGTTCTCGAAAATTGTTGTCTCCATTTTGGTATACGAGTATAACTAAATTACTGATTGAAGATTATGCCACTTCGCAAATATTTATGATAGGCCAAACCTATATAGCAAACAATAATAATAATTTATTGATGCATTGACGCGTTTATGGTCCACTCAATAGCCCGGCTATAAATTAAATGCTTGTGATAGTTAAATAAATAAGGAACAAAAACAACAACAACAAAAAAGAAAATATGAAATTTATATGGCTTATCATGTTGTGGTATACGTTATATTGAAGTCAATATATTACGCATAAGTATGGCATCATAAATTGTTCAATGGGTTTAATGGGCTTTTCAAACTCCTAGAATGGTATTTTTATTCGGTTAAGTTGTTGTTGTTGGGGGTTTTCTGTTAATGTTGGTAGAATTTTTACCGACAAAGGCATGCGGGGTTATTACAGATATCAGTCATTTATTTATGGGTCTATAATATAAGTGCGGGATGATTAGGATGTATTATTCGAAGCTCTATAGAAGAGCTTTAGAAAATCTCTATAGATGTGTGGAGATATCTATAAACGCGGATTTTTAAAAAATACATTTTCAAAGACCACACAAGGCGTGTATTATTTTTTTATACCCTTCACGACACTGTGGTACAGGGTATTATGTCTTTGTGCATATGTATGTAACAGGCAAAAATAATCGAGATAGACCCATGGTTCCTTTTGAGAATATGTATAGAATCACTTTCTGAGTCGATTTACGCATGTCCGTCTGTACGTCCGTCCGTCTGTACGTCCGTCCGCCCGTCCATGTATTTTTGTTAACAAAGTACAGGTCGCATTTATGATCCGATTTGGATGAAATTTGGCACAGGTTCAGATTTAGATATAGCTCCCATATATATATTCGTTCGATTTAAGGTAAATTGTGTTCCATAGTCCCTATATATCCTTCGATTTGCACGAAATTTGATATAGAGTACTGAATTAGGTCCAGAATGATGTGTGCCAAGTTTCGAGAAAATCGTTTCAGATTTAGATATAGCTCCAATATATAGTTTCGCCCGAATTAAGGTAAATGGTGCACCAAAGTCCCTATATATCTTTCGACTTGCACGAAATTTGGCATAGGGTACTGAATTAGGTCCAGAATGATGCGTGCTAAGTTTCGTGAAAATCGGTTCAGATTTAGATATAGTTTCAATATACATTTTTCGACTGATTTAATTTAAATTGTGCACTAAAGACCCAAGGCCGATCGGCACACAATTTTGTACAATGTACTGTTACTCTAACCTTGAAATTGGTTCAGATGTACATATACCTTCTATATATATTTTCGTCCGATTTTAAGTAAATGGTTCACTAAAGGCCCATACAGACCTATACACGTACAGAAATTAATAAAAATTTATATCTAGCAAGTTTCTCTGAAATTGGTTCAGATTAGCTTCCATATATAATTTCGACCTATTCATGTTGACTGTACACCAAATAATCGCCTTAGAAAAGGCGACGTCTGTTAGTGGTGAAGGGTATCATATAGTCGGCCCAGTCCGAATTTACTGGTTTAAATAATATTTTTAAGGTCTACCATAAGCCGTGGATTTTTTAAAAAATATTTTTTAAGGCCTAACACAAGACCTGGATTTTTTGGCGTTTTCTAGGCGTTGATTTTTTAAACAATGACTGAGGGCGTGTCTCTAGAACAGCTGGTAGCATAGTGCACCTTATGGCTATGTCTATAGACCAGTTGATCACTATGCCTATCGCTTAGCTGATCTATCTGTATCTGTCGCCTAGCTGATGACAGTGTCTGTCGCTCAGCTTATTGCAGCGTTTATCGATCAGCTGATGGCTGCTTTTATAGCTCAGTTGATGACTGTGTCTATCCTCAACTAATGACTGTGTCAATCAATCAGCTGATGGCTGTGTCTATAGCTCAGCTGATGGCTGCGTTTATAGAACAGCTGATGGCTGTATCTGTCCTCAGATGTCTGCGTTTTAATTTGTTACTCAGTTGATAGCTGTGTTTTTCGCTCAGCTGATGACTGTGTCCATCCTCAGCTGATAGCTGTGTCTATCACTCAGGTGATGATTGTGTCTTTCCCTTTAGCCATCGGTTGTTGGCTGCGTCTATCGCTCAGCTGATGGCTGGGTTTATCGATCAGCTGATGACTGTGTCTATCGCTCAGCTGATGTCTGCGTTTATAGAACAGCTGATGTCTGTATCTGTCCTCAGATGTCTGTGTTTATTACTCGGTTGATGTGTCTATCCTCAGTTGAGGACTGTTTTTCCCGCTCCGCTGATGGCTGTGCCTATCTCTCAGCTAATGGCTGCGTTTATCGATCAGCTGATGACTGTGTCTATCGCTCAGCTGATGTATGTATCTGTCCTCGGATGTCTGCGTTTATTACTCGGTTGATGTGTCTATCTCTCAGCTGATGGGTGTGTCTATCGCTCAGCTGATGGCTGTACCTATCACTCAGCTGATGACTGTGCCTATCTCTCAGCTGATGGCTGCGTCTATCGCTCAGCTGATGACTGTGTCTATATATGGAACAGCTGATGGTTGTCTGGCAGCTGATTTTCAACACATTATTTATCACAAATTAAGTTCTTTCTAGTACGAATTCTATTTGGTCTCTCGATTATCGGAGGTACTTTCACAACCTGACGAAATGACTTCATGATCTGAAATTAATTTCTACCTGAAACAACACTTTAATTTATGGTGCGATTTCTAATAATTATTGAAGTTTTTATTTACCAACCGATCATATTTTAAGATTATAAAATTTATGATTGAATTTCTGTGATATTTTATGGCCGTATTTATAGTGGAGGGTGGGGTAGAACCTGTTTAATAAAATAATTTATAACTCTACCAGGTTAAGTGTTATTAAATTTCTTTGTGGTGTTATCTTTATAAACAAGAAATTTATGAGGCTCTTAACAAAATATTTCCGTGGTTCTGTGGGGCTAATGTTGAGGTTGTTTCACTATTTTTTTATTTGAGGAAAATTTTAAAAAAAATTGGAGACTTTATGAAAGTTTTAGAATTGATATAATTTTCGAAAAAAAAAATTAAAAAATATTTTAAAATCTATTTTTCGTTTCTCTCTCTCTTCCAGATCGACACAAAAAGCAGTCCGCTGGCCCTGCTCGCCCAGACATGCAGCGCAATTGGTGCCGATACCACAAATCCCAAATTGCTGGCAGCAAATATTGAAAAAGCAACCAAAGCTCATAAATCATCGTCCTCATCATCGTTGGATAATCGTGATAAATCATCGCCACTAAGTAGTCATTCGTCCGTCTCGACCGGTTCGGCAGAGCAACAACTACAGCACCAGCCTGCGACACAACATAAGCCACATCAACAGCAACAACACCCACCACCACCGCCGCATCAACCCCAGTCTGTGAAATGTAGTTTCAAACCCTATGAAACCAACAATAATCACATACGAGATGTGCGCATCGATGTGGATGCTACGGAACAGGCAACGAATCTAACACAGGCACATGCCCAAATGCAGCAACGCGTAAAGACACCGAAAATTAGTAACAATGGTAACAGTAATGGTCGTTGTGATTCCAATCAGAGCGCCTCCTCACAACGAGGTGAATCGCCGGCAATTAATGGTGGCGGAGGTGGCGGGGGAGGGTCATTAAGACGTACGCCCTCTTCAGTAAATAGTTTACAACATGATCTACAACAACAGCAACAGCGTGCTTTAAGTAGTCCAGCCCATCATCATCAGCAACAGCAGCATAAAACCAAAGAGCTAAATCTTAATGGCGGTCCTCTAGAGACTTCTCACAGTACGACAACAACAACGACATCTAGTCCATCCCAGCAAAGTTCGGCGGCAGCATCATCAGCCCGGCTGCAAGCTTCCAATGAGGCAGCTGCCTTGGCCCAAGCCTCCAAAGAGGCCAGCTATATGAAAGCTTTACAGGCAGCAGCTGCTGCAAGTGGTAGCTCAGCATCTGCCGGTTCGGCAGCCAGTGCCTACTATCCCGGCTATCCCTCAAGTATGCCCTATCCCATGGATTTAATGACAGCCAGTGCTTTAATGTCGCCCCACCATCCAATGTTTAAGGCAGCCTCCCTGAATCCCTATCTCAACTATGCCCGACTGAAAGGTTTAGAAATGCAACCGAATATCTGTAGAGATCCATATTGCACAGGATGCCCCTCGAGTCCTCACTTCCTCAATAAGGCAGCAGGACAACCATGTCCGGCCGGTTGCCCTCAATGTGAACGGGAAGCAAAATCGGGTTCATCAGCTGCGGCGGCTGCAGCATCATCCTATCACGCCCAACTAGCCGCCTTGGCAGCTGCATCGCAAATGCCTTATGTCTGCTCTTGGATCGGTGGTGATACACCGTATTGTGGTAAACGTTTTGCCACCTCCGATGAGCTGTTTCAACATTTACGTACCCACACCGCATCCCTACCCGAATCTGTTTTGACTGCTGCCGCCCAAGGTGGTATACCACCAAATCATCCGCTATTTCAAAGGACTTATCCTACTCCGCCACTCAGCCCCCTATCAGCAGCCCGCTATCATCCATATGGTAAACCGTCCATGTTACCACCATCATTGGCTGCAGCAGCAGCTGCCGCTCCACCCGGTTCCCTGGCCAGTTTACAAATGCAACAACATCCAGCATTGGCTCAATATTTTTCACCGTACTCATTATATGGACCGCGTATGGGTTCATCACATCCATAGTCAGCTGGCGTTGTGGATTATAAGAAGTAAATTATTTTTTAGTTTTTCTATATTTTTTCGAAATTTATATTTTAAAATTAGGAAATTTATTTTTTTCATTTTGAAGATTTGAAATTTAGATTTTAGAAAGTTTTTTTGAAGTTTCAAAAGCAAAACCCTACACCAAAATATTACTGAATATGACTCCTTCGAAAAATCAGCTGTGCCTGTCAGTCAGCTGATGGCGGTGTCTATCGATAACCTGATGGCTGTGTCTGTCAATCAGCTGATGGCTGTGTCTGTCAATCAACTGATGGCTGTGTCTATCAATCAGCTGATGGCTGTGTCTATTGCTCAGCTGATGGTTGTGTCTATCGCTAAGCTGATGGCTGTGTCTATCGCTCAGCTGATGACTGTGTCTATCGCTCAGCTGATAGCTGTGTCTATTGACCAGCTGATGGCTGTGTCTATCGCTCAGCTGATGACTGTGGCTATCGCTCAGCTGATAACTGTTTCTATCGCTCAGCTGATAGATGTTTCTATCGCTCAGCTGATGACTGTGTCTATCGCTCAGCTGATAGCTGTTTCTATCGCTCAGCTGATAGCCGTTTCTATCGCTCAGCTGATGACTGTGTCTATCGCTCAGCTGATAGCTGTGTCTATCGCTCAGCGGATAGCTGTGCCTATCGCTCAGCGGATAGCTGTGTCTATCGCTCAGCTGATAGCTGTGTCTATCGCTGTGTGTCTATAGACCAGCTGTGTCTAAAGACCAGCTGATGACTGTGTCTATAGACCAGCTGATGACTGTGTCTATAGACCAGCTGATGGCTGTGTCTATAGACCAGCTGATGGCTGTATGTCTATAGACCAGCTGATGGCTGTATGTCTATAGACCAGCTGATGGCTGTATGTCTATAGACCAGCTGATGGCTGTATGTCTATAGACCAGCTGATGGCTGTATGTCTATAGACCAGCTGATGGCTGTATGTCTATAGACCAGCTGATGGCTGTATGTCTATAGACCAGCTGATGGCTGTATGTCTATCGACTGGCTGTATGTCTATAGACCAGCTGATGGCTGTATGTCTATAGACCAGATGATGGCTGTATGTCTATAGACCAGCTGATGGCTATGTCTATCGATCAGGTGATGGTTGTGTCTATCGCTCAGCTGATGACTGAGTCTATAGACTCAGCTGATGGCTGTGTCTATTGACCAGCTGATGGCTGTTTCTAATCACCAGCTGATGGATGTGTCTATAGACTCAGCTGATGGCTGTGTCTATATACTCAGCTGATGGCTGTGTCTATAGACTCAGCTGATGGCTGTGTCTATAGACTCAGCTGATGGCTGTGTCTATAGACTCAGCTGATGGCTGTGTCTATAGACTCAGCTGATGGCTGTGTCTATAGACTCAGCTGATGGCTGTGTCTATAGACTCAGCTGATGGCTGTATCTATAGACTCAGCTGTGTCTATAGACTCAGCTGATAGTTAACTATTCTGATAGGCAGATCTTTGGAGTGTCATCTGTTTTGAATGGGATTGTAGGGTGTAGGGTACATATTTTTTCAACTCATTATGTTTCACAAATTTGAATTCATTATTATTATATTTCAAAAAATTTATATCATTTTTGTTTTGTAAACTGAAATAAAAGCTCGTGATGTTAGTTAAGCATTATAAGATTTAAAACAAAACAAAAAAATAAATAATTATACTATAATATTGTAAAATGAAAATTAAAACAAATTATTATTAATAATTGCAATTATTTATTATTGTCACCTAAACACACACTCCAAACAGTGTTGAAAAATAAAAAAAACAAACTGTCTATTTAAAATACTAGTAATGCAAATTTAAATATGTTTGTCCAAATATATTACAAGAGTTAAGTAAATATTTAAATATCACATACATATACACACACACTATAACTACTGTATATTTCAAAATGTAAATTCATTTCCAAACAAAAGAAAAATATATAAGCAGTAATATAAACGTATATTAATAATTTAATCTTATCATGTAATTAAATATATTTTAAAAAATATTTAAATGCAAAAAAACAAACAATTAAATATTAATTTCAATAAAAATCTAAATCAAAACATTCAAACATTTGAAATGAGATTTTGTGTGGTTTATTTGTCGGATTAAAGGTGAGTAAAAGGTCAGTGAAATAATGTAATTAAGCTGACACAATGGTCTATCTTATTAATTCAGAAAATGGGTTCAAATTGTTTTCTACTGACTTCAATTTTTTACAAATTGCTCTATTAACACAAATAAGGTGTCATTGGACAAAAACTTATTTAAAGTTGATATTTATAAAAGTATATTTTTTTTTAATCAAAATGTTCGCGTATAACATTTAACAATTATAAATTTATGAGCAGATATTGAAGTAGATAGAACTCTTACCTTTCATATGGTACCAATTATTTAGATATTCCAAGTATTTCAAAAGTTATTGAACATTGAAGAAACCCTAAAATCAGTGAAGAAAAATAAAATCATCAACAGATGACGTCCCAGTCACCCCAAATGACAAGTCATAATGAAAAACCGGTAAGGAAAGTAGCAAAGTCGGGCTGGGCCGACTATATGATACCCTTCACCACTTTGGGTATATTCTATATATGGGAATTCTCATTTTTTTTTTTAAATCCATTAAAAACAATTAGTTTGATTTGATCTTTATCAATAAATGAACCGACTAACATCAATCCATATACATGCTTTTCTGCAAACTATGCTAAATTTCAATGGCAAAAATTTGGCTACATCGATTTATAGCACACTTGATACATACTATTCGATAATATCAATCTGACACCCGTTCGAAATATATATGGAAGCTATGTCTGCATTTGCAAACTATGCTAATTTTCAATGGGACAAATTTGGGTAAATCGATTTATAGCACATTTGATACACACTATTCGATAATATCAATCAGACACCCGTTCGATATATATATATATATATATGGAAGCTATGTATGCATTACAAAAAAAAGCGCAATCAATCTAGTTTTGTGCACCATTTACCTAAAATCGGACGAAAATATATATGTGGCAGATATATCTAAATCTGCATTTTCAGGAAAATTAACACACATCATTCTAGGCTTAAGTCAGTACGCTATGTAAAATTTCGTGCAAATCGAATGATATATAGGGACTTTGGCACACCATTTACCTTAAATCGCAAGAAAATATATATTTGGGAACTATATCTAAATCTTAAACAATTTTCACGAAATTTAACACACATGATTCTAGACTTAATTCAGTACGCTATACAAATTTCGTGCAATTCGAAAGAAATGTAGAGGCATTGGTACAACTTTTACAAAAAATCGAACGAGAATATGTATGTGAGCTATATCCAAATCTGAACCGATTTCCACGAAACTTGGCAGACATGACTCCTGACCCAATTCAGAACGCTGTGCCAAATTTCGTGCAAATCGAAAGATATGTAGGGTCTTGAGTGCACCATTTACATTAAATCGGGCGAAAGTATATATGGGAGCTTTATCCAAATCTGAACCGATTTTCACGAAACTTACCACACATCAGTTCAGTACGCTGTGCCAAATTTCGTGCCAATCGAAAGATATTTGGGGACTTTAGTGCACCATTTACCTTAAATGAGAGCTGTATCTAAATCTGAACCGATTTTCATGAAATTTAAAAAACATCGTTCTATACTTAATTCAGTACTTAAATCCTTCAAAATATCCTTAGGTTATTGAAGGGTGAGCAGTATTTTTTTCAATGTTTGATATAAAACCAGTATTTTACATAGCCGCCCGTTCTTGGAGGTTGAGTAATATTTTATTTACAAAACATTTTCGATGTAAGCCAATGTAGTGGCATAGCACCGATTTAAAAGTTCCGCCTCATTTTTGGTATTTTGAGGGTCTTAGCCGCATTTTCTAACTCATTTAGCTGTAATTCGGCATTCTAGGTTCTTGGAGGGATCTGTCACCCACTTTTATCAGAAATTTTGACTTATCATAAAATCCCAGAAAATGTACAAAGTGGGTCAATGTTAATATCAATATGTAGACTTATGGCTAGCGAGGGGTACATACAAATTGCTATTGGAAAAATGTGCCTGATCGAATTATTGGTTTTAGATCCCATTTTTCTTTGGACCAAATCCATTTCAAATAATTTGGAGTCAATTAACAAAAGTCCGCCCGTCTCTCTGGATTGGGCGCACAATAACTCTCGTAGGGAGTAACCGATTTAATTAAAACTTTGGACATAGTACAATTTCTTCCAATCTTAAATCTAATTTGATGTTGGCTAATATCGGTCCACTGCTTCAGGTACCAACCACACAAAATGGTGTAAATGTATTTTATAATATCATTTGAACGGACTATCCGATTTTTACCAAGCTCAGGTCCAAGGTACACTCCCACAAAGGGTCACAAATGTCAATAATTTTTAATACAATATTAAGCAAATAGAAAGTCAAATTCGCCCCAAACGTAATACATAGTAATATTTTTACCAATACTAGATAAAATTCGAAGATGGGAGCAATCGGTCCGCTCCTTCAGGTAACGCTTTCAACATTTTCATTTTTGTAATCCAAAATGAAGAGGATGAAATGTCAAATTTTACCCAAACTCTGCACATCGTCATATTAAGAAGACGATATCCGTCGCTTCATCGACCACTAATGGTAAAATTTTAATCCAACAAAATCGTATCGGATGTCCGATTTGTTACAAAATTCGCACATCGTAATATTTCATTCACACTTAAATAGAATACGGAGTGACAAATGTTATATACACCTTGTTCAATTTCAATAACCCTGTAAATTGTCGTATTTTTACATAAATCTCTAAATCAAGTTCGAAAATGGGACCCATCGCTCCATTCCATCTGGTACCTCCCCAAACGAAGGGTCAACATTTTTGGGATTTTTAACGAATATCAGAGCAATAGGCGTGGATTTTTAAAAGAAGCCACTATCAGAGCAATAGGCGTGGATTTTTATACCCTTCACCACACTGTGATACAGGGTATTATGTATTTGTGCATATGTTTGTAACAGGCAAAAAAAAAACGAGATAGACCCATGGTTCCTTTTGAGAATATGCATTGAATCACTTTCTGAGTCGATTTATGCATGTCAGTCTGTCTGTCCATGTTAAATTGTAAACAAAGTAAAGGTCGCATTTATGATCCGAATTGTATGAAATTTGGCACAGCTCATTTGTTTGACCCAAGGACGAACTCTATTGAAATTGGGAAAAATCGATCCAGATTTAGATATAGCTCCCATATATATTTTCATCCGATTTAAGGTAAATGGTGCACCAAAGTCCCTATAGATATTTCGATTTGCACAAAATTTGGCATAGTGTACTGAAATGAGTTTGGAATGATGTGTGTAAAGTTTCCTGATTTACATATAGCTCCTATATATTTTTTCCGATTTTATGTAAATTGTGCACTAAAGACCCAAAATTTGTCCGATTGCCACACAATTTTGTACAATAAACTGTAGTTAATATAAGTTAACCTCATTCTCATTGAAAGTGGATCAGATTTTGATATAGCTTCTACATATATATTTTCATCCGATTTTGCACAACGAACTAAAGTTTTGAAATGTGGAAAGTTTTGAGATCGGTTCAGATTTTAATAGAGCTTCTATATATATATATATATATTTTCGCCCGATTTTAGGTAATTTTGTAAGAAGCAATCCTATATCTGAACAAATGAAAAATTTAGTATAGGTTGCAGAATTCGACGTCTGTTAGCATTCATCACCCAAAGTGGTGAAGGGTATCATATAGTCGGCCCGGCCCGACTTTACTTCTTTCCTTACTGGTTTTAATATTCCATGTCCCCATTGATATATTTTTCAATAATCCACGCCTATAATAGTCCCTGTAAAAATATGCTTTTATAAAATACGTCTACTATAGTCCTTGAAAAACAATTTTTTAATAATCCGATAACAGTCTTTACAAAAATATTATTTAATAATCCATGCCTATAACAGTCCTTATTAAAATATTCTCAATAATCCAAGGTTGTTATAGTCCTTGTAAAGATATTTTATATTAATCCAGTCCTTAATAGTCCCCTGCTAATGGTCAACATGTTCAATATTTATTAATACAGTATTAGCGAATGGATCGAAGATGGGACTCATCGGTCCATTCCATCTGGTACCTCCCCCATGAAGGGTCAAAATGTTGGATTTTTTAAAGAATATTTTTCAAAATATATCAGAGTTAACTAACTACTATAATTCGTCTCCCTATTTCCCACTTTTCCGAAAGTGTGAGTTTTTTTCAGTTCAAGTAAAATATAAAATTTATTGTCCACGTCATAGAATAAGCTACCCATTCTTCATCATAACAAAAAAAAAACTCCTCAATAAACGACTGTTGAATGTTCGTGATTATAGTTTTTTGTTGTTGTTGTTGATTTTTCATCTATAATAACAAAAGTTAAAATAGACATCATATTTCATATTTCTATTTTAGACAGCAGTGTCTTAATTGACTCACGACACGACTTTATGAGAACCAAGCCTGAAATGTATTTTTCGCATTAAGAAAAAAATCTGCACGAAGCTATGCTGCTTAAGCTTCTTAAAAAAATGAAGCATTTTCAGAGCGAGACAATGTGAAGAAAACGTTATAGGCAAAAGATGGATGCTGTCCGGGCACGCTACGGAAAATTGAAGAACATTTGATAAAAAAATGGTTTGAAAAAAATATAAAATTTTCATTTCGTGTTCCAAAATTTATTTATTTTTCACAACCCCATTCCTAATCCCTATTCCGAAATAATAATTTAGCTTTCGCTATTCTGTAGCCTAGCAAAAATTATGAGCCTGTGTGATCTTTGGCTGACTAAATGATAGCGTCAGCTGCATATCACACACCAAATTTCCAACCGAGCATGACAGTTTAAGTCGCTGGTTTTCACAGTTGTCGCTCATGATGTTGTAGCTGCTGTCAGTTTTTTTTCTACCAACGATTTTTGTTGTTGTTGCTGCTGTTGTTGCATCGTTGGCGTTAATTTTTGCCATGTCAAGTTAAACTCTTCTGTTTTGTTTTGCAGCACACGTCCCGCTCTCTGGAGATTTTCGTTTGAAGATAAATGTCTGTTTTTTTCTTGTTTTCACAGAAATGGCAACTGCCAACCGGACCGACCGGGACGGATCGTCTATAATAAATATGAACATAAAACAACTTATGGCCATAATTCATTTGGGAATATATATTTAACTGGCTGTCGTTTTGCTGTGTCGTTCTTCTGTTCGGCGGATCTTTATGAGACACGACATTCGCAAGAAGACCTCAATCGTTCTCGCTCATCACTCCGCTGTTTTGTGGTCACATTTTGTGGCGGCGGCGGACGCCTTCGCTTATTCTGGTGTTGTTGTTACTGCTGCCATAATCATCATCATTCGCCATAGATCTCTATTAAATTGTTGTTGTTGCTGCTGTTGTTGCCCTGGTGTGTTGTCTGTTTGCCACATTGCTTTTGGGGAGATAAATTAATTCGTAGAACAAGCAATCAACACTTTTTAATGGGATAAAGATACAAATCGCCACCACCAGAACTACAACAACAACCGCCACAACAAATAACATCACGGGGACCTCAAAAAACAACAAGAACAAGAAATAATGAGTCGTATGAATTGATCATATCTCTTAATTCGTGATATAACAAATGATGAATGTTGTTCGTTTGGACATTTCATGACAGGGTTTTAAATTTGAAGAGGGAGTGGGGGATAATAATTATGTTGATATTGCCAAAAATTACAGAAAATAAACGGGTTAGGGATTCTTCGAAAAATATAACAATAGTATTATATACAAAACAATTTTTTGTATAATTGATGCAATTTCGGAGTATTTTATGTGGTCCCAAGAAGTTAATTGTCCTTTGTTTGTTTTGGAAAGAGACTTAGAATATTAAAGAATATTTTTCAAGGACTATTATAGACTGGGATTATTTAAGAATATTTTTGAAAGGACTATTATAGGCGTCGTTTAATAAAAAATATTATTTTAATCACTATTATATAAGGACTAGTTTTCAAAAACTATTATAAGCGTGGGTTATTATAACAATTTTTTTCAAGGACTATTATAGGTGGGGATTACTGAAAAATATTTAATAAGGACTAAGGGTTATTAAAGAATATATATTCGAGGACTATTATAGGCGTGGATTATTAAAGAATATCTTTTCAAAGACTTTTATAGGAGTGGATTATTAAAGAATATTGTTTCAAGGACTATTATAGCCGTGAATTTTTTAAAAAAAAATAATTGTTTGAGGACTATTATAGGCATGTATCATTGACAAATATTTTAAAAAGGACTATTAAAGGCATGAATATAAGGAATATTTTTAAAATATAAATAAACAAAAATATTTTTCAAAGATTATTTTAGCCGTGGATTATTGAAAAATCATTTAATGAGGACTGTTATAGGCGTGGATTATTAAAGAATACAGTTTTCCTGGACTTCTTAAAGCTGTGGATTTTCTTCAAAGATAATTATAGGCGTGGATTATTAAAGAATAGTTTTTCAAGGACTATTGTAGCCGTTGATATTTAAATCATATTATTTTCAAGAACAATATTAGGCGCGGATTATTAAAACAAATTGATACGATCTGTTATAGACATGTATTATTAAAGAATATTATTGTAAGGACTTTTATATGCGAGGATTATTAAAAAAGTTTTTTAAGGACTCTTATAATTGTGGATTATTAAAAAATATGTTTTTTATCCCTACACAACTATGTTGTCAGGGTATTATAGCTTCATGCAGCCCCAAGACTTTGTAACGCTGCGAAATATTGGTCCTCGACCCACCTTTTAGTATACTGATCGTCATATCTCGACTAGCTGAGTCGATCTAGACATGTGTGTCCGTCCGTCTGTCCCTAATAATTTGTAAACACGATACAGACCACAGTATCATGCAGGTTGGGTTCTGGCCAATGAAAACCCCTATTGTTTTTGGTAGAAATCGGTTAATATTTAGGGTATGAAATGGACCAAAAACATTATGTTTGTCTGATTTTTTGGTCGCTCCAGATGCTCAGAATATACAACAACAGAAAGTTAGATTTTCGTGGAAATTATGTAGGGTATCATATGGTCGGCCCCGTCCGACTATACTGCTCCGCTCACCGATTTTATAAAAATTGTTGAGGAATATATTTTTTCAAGGGCTATTAGAGGCATAGATTATTAGATTTTTATTTTCTCCACCATAAGGTGGAGTGTATAATAAATTTGTCATTCCGTATGCAACATATCCAAATATTCACCAGAGTATATATTATTGATATAAATTCTTGTGTGGGAGGTACCGGTAGGAGTTTACCTTTTGGCTGATTGGATGAAATTTGGGACAGCTCATTTGTTTGGTCCAAGGACGTACCCTATTGAAATTGGGAAAAATCGGTTCCGATTTCGATATAGCTCCCATATATATTTTCGTCCCATTTAATGTAAATGGTGCACCAAAGTCCACATATATCTTTCGATTTGCACGAAATTATGCATGGGGTACTGAATTAAGTGCAGAATGATGTGTGTTAAGTTTCACGAAAATCGGTTCCGATTTGGATATAGGTCTCATATATATACTATAACGTGTGACAAGTTTTGTTGAAATCATTTCATTTTGGATATAGCTCCTATATATCGTTTCGTTCGATTTTTAGTAAAAGGTGCACAAAAAAACCTAAAGTTAGGCCGTTTGCTACAAAATTTTGCACTACGTACTGACATTAGTGTTGCCTAACGTTTTCCAAGTTTTGTAGGAATCGGGTCCGATTTAGATATAGCACCCATATATAGTTTCGTCCAATTTTAAGTAAATGGGACACTAAAGATACAAACTTAGGTCGATTGACACACACTTTTGCGCAACGTACAGAAGTTAATATAACATAGGATATGGAATGTTTTGTTGAAATCGGTTAAATTTTGGTCTGAACGGATTTTTTCCAAAGAAACGTGGGATCTAAAATCAATATTCCAATGAAACACATTGCAAAGTGTATATATCCCTCATTACCAGTAATGCTGAGGGTATAAACACATCGACCTGCCCTGAAAATTTTATGGGAATCAGTTTTTTCTAACCATGAATACAAAATAAAGACAATTCAAAATTTTCTGAAAAAATATTTGTCACCTTCCAAGAACCTCCAAGAATACCAAATTCCAGCTCTATGAAAAAAGAAAATGCCACCTCGAACTACCAATAAATTAGGCTGAAATTTTACATAGGTGCTATGTCATAACCTAAAATTTTTTGGAAAAAAATATTTTTCACCTTCCAAGAACCTGGTACCCTCATTAGACATAAAAATGAGTGCATAAGCATTGCCCTATCCTAAACATTTTCTGAGAACTAGTTTTTCTCTAACCAGGAATAGAAATTTAAAGACAATTCAAAATTTTCTGAAAACAAAAATATTTTTCACCCTGCAACAAGAACCTACAAGAATACCGAATCACAGCTACATGGCTTAGAAAATGCGACTAAGACCCTTAAACAAACCCAAAAATTAGGCAGCACTTTTACATGGGTGCTATGTCACAACCTAGGCTAAACATTTTCTGCAAAGAACGTGGTAACCTAACCCCGGACATTTTTTGTGGAGTATTGTCTTCTAATCAGGCACACCTAATAGCAAATAGAACACATGTAAAATTTTTCTGAAAAAATATTTTTTGTCACCCTCTTGGAACCTGGAATAGACTGCCACTTGGGTTAGAACATGCGGCAAACTACCAAAAATGAGTGGGAACCTTTATATGGGTGCAATGAACATTTCTGAAAAAATATTGATCACCATCCATGAAGCTTGTTGTACCAAATTGACGGAAATGCAGCTATATTATACAAAAGCCAGTAAGGAAAGTAGTAAAGTCGGGCGGGGCCGACTATATTATACCCTTCACAATTTTGGGTATATTCAACAGATTAATGATAACAGACGTCGAATTCTGCAACCTATACCAAATTTTTCATTTGTTCAGATATATGGTTGCTTCTTACAATGGGACAAAATTACCTAAAATCGGGAGAAAATATGTATAGAACCTCTTTCCAAATCTGAACCAATTTCAAAACTTCGAACGAAAATATATATGAAGAAGCTATATCAATATCTGAACAGATTTTAATGAAAATGGCAGAGGTTAACTTATATTAACTACAGTTCATTGTACAAAATTGTGTGGCAATCGGACAAACTTTGGGGTTTTAGTGCACAATTTACATAAAATCGGCAGAAAAAATATGTAGGAGCTATATATATATATATATATATATATGAACCGATTTTCACGAAACTTAGCACACATCATTCCAGACTCATTTCAGTACACTATGCCAAATTTTGTGCAAATCGAAATATGTATAGGAACGTTGGTACACCATTTACATTAAATCGGACGAAAATTTATATAGGAGCTATATGTAAATCCAAACCGATTTTCACGAAACTTAACGTGCACTATTCTAGACTTAATTAGGTACGCTATGCCAAATTTCGTGCAAATCGAAGTATATATAGGGACTTTGGTACACCATTTACCTTAAATCGGATGAAGATATATATGAGAGCTATATCTAAATCTGAACCGATTTTCAGGAAACTTAACACACATCATTCTAGACCCTACTCATTACGCTGTGCCAAGTTTCGTGCAAATCGAAAGATATATAGAAACTTTGGTACACCATTTACCTTAAATCTGACGAAAATATATATGGGAGCTATATCTAAAACTGAACCGATTTTTCCCAATTTCAATAGGGTTCGTCCTTGAGCCAATTAAGTGACCTGTGCCAAATTTTATCCAAATCGAGTCATAAATGCGACCTGTACTTTGTTAACAAAAATACATCGACTCAGAAAGTGATTCTATGCATATTCTCAAAAGGAACCATGTGTCTATCTCGTTTCCTTTTGCCTGTTACAAACATATGCACAAATACATAATACTCTATACAACAGTGTGGTGTAGGGTATAAACACGAAAATTAGACGGTACATTATGGAGGCTATGTCCAAATATGGACCGATATTGAACATTTTCGACTGAAATGTTTTGGCAAAAATGCGCTTCACTCTCCAAGAATTCGGAATGCCAACTTATAGCTACATTAATGGGACTATTGGGATTAAATCCTTCAAAATATCGAAAATAGGGTGAGACCTTTATGAGGGGTTTACGTCAAAAATTTGACAAACAGGTAACATTTGTCTGCAAAAATCCATCGCATACACATATCATTCGGCAATCTAAGCTTAGATTAAGATATAGCTGTCATGTATATATAGGCATTGCTTCCTCAATGAATCACATGTTCTAATTTTAAAACACTTTTACCAGGTCTCAGAAATTCTTATCCACAGTGCTTTTCGCCTACGATTTCTATTAGAAATCTTCATAAATCACAATTTTTGCTGACCTCTTCATTTTTTTCAGGGAAAACATTATGCGAATTTGCAGCTTCTAATATTTTTGTTTTTCTGGTCATAATTCAAATACTTTTGGTTGTCATTGAATGTGCCACCTTTTGCAAAATGCAAAAAACGACGTTTTCTTCTAACAATTTCCAAAGTTTATGCCATTTTGTTGAACGTTTCATTTTAAGTTTTTTTTTTTTTTTTGCTTTTTCTTCTTATTTTTCTTTCAACTTCCTCATCGTTCGGCTGGCTGGCTTGTTTTCGCCAGTTTAGTTCAGAGCTCACCTTCACTCAGGTTATGTTTGTTTGTTATACCGATGATTTATTACCGGCAATAATAGCAACAATAACAACAACAACAGCAAGTTGTAGTAGTTAATATCTCACAAATGCAACAGTAAATCAAATTTTATTTCCTTTTTGTGAAACAGCAAAAGGTTTTCCCCGTTTTTCTTTATTCCGATTTTGAATGCACATGTATGGAATATTACAGCAGAGAGTAGTGTAGGAAAGATCCAAGCATAACCTAGCTTTTGAGTCACACCATCCCCCTAATGCAATTCGCAATTGCCATTCATCTTGACACTCACACACACCCGCATTTATAACATTACAGTAGGGCCTTCAGATATATGAAGCTAAAGGCAATGACCATCCATCGCCCGCTACAATAGCCGGCCACCACCACCCCGATAAAAATTCAAAATGCCATAAACAAAAGTCACACACACATATATACATAGATAGATATATGTGACGTAAAAGGGAGTCGGTGTTGGTGGCTGTGTTGGTAGCCATAGAGAGTGAAAAAAATTATGAAAAATGGCATAAACGAGAAACCGTTTCCCGTTCACTGCCCACATATGGTGTCAATAAATTAAAATTTTTTGGTGAACGCCATAATACGTATGAACCCCATCGGTGTTTAGATATGTTTTCGAGATGACTTAATGACCGAGGTCGATTGTAAATTATTAGTAGATATTGTGGACTTGTATAATAGTGTATATGTAAAGTTTCTACAGAGTTAACAAAGTCTTCTATCGAAAGGTTTCATTTGAGTCCAATATATATTTGAGGGGCTGCAAAAAACTATAACACCCTGACAACCTAATCCGACATTTCATTCATCTGATATTGAATTTAAAAATATTGAAAATGTTGATCCTTTGTTGGGGAAGTCAGAAAGAGTAGACCATCCCACGTTCGAACTTGATCTAGGCTTGATATTACAAAATTAATTTGTAGCTCAATATTGACCATTTTGTGGGAAGGTTGGATTGATATTCCTCATCTTCGCACTTGAACTAAGTTTGGTAGGAAAATTACAATGTGCAAAGTTTGGACAGAGTGGGTGATGGACATTTGTAATTCTAATCCAAATTGTCTGAAACGGATTTGGTCCAAAGAAACATTTATAAAGTTACTTCGTCTTAGTTCATCAGTTATTGTTTGTCATCAGGCACTTTTTGGCCGACTTATATTTTGGGATCCTTGGGAATTATATTCAAATATAATTTTCTCCATTTCCTACGTTTAATCTTGTTTGTATGGGCCCTTGCTCCTTATGTTCTATAGCTCTAACGCATTAGTTTATATATACTTTTAGCTTTGGTAATGTTAGACATAATCCATGTTTCGTTGCCGTATAGCAGATTTTTATACCCTACACAACTATGTTGTCAGGGTTTTATAGCTTTGTGCAGCCCCAAAAGTTTGTAACGCCGCGAAATATTGGTCCTAGACCCACCTTTGAGTATACCGATCGTCATATCTCGACTAGCTGAGTCGATCTATAGATTTGTGTCCTTCCGTCCATACAGGCCACAGTTATTGGCCAATTTTCCATGTAGGATGGGTTCTGGCCAATGAAAATCACTATTGTTTTTGGAAAAGATCGGTTAATATTTAGAGGATGAAATGGACCAAAAACTTAATTTTTGTCGGTTTTTCTGGTCGCTCCAGAGGACGCAATTATGGCCCGATGGAGAAGGGGATCGGGCCAAAGAATAAGCATGCCTGTTTTGATAAAGATCGGTCAATATTTAGAGGGTCAAATGTGTGAAAAATGACAAAATTTGTATCCTATAGCGTATAGATTTACCCCTGAGGGACATAGACCCGAGAAGTTGATAGTATGCCCAAGAGGATTGGTTGATCTTTAAATTGTTTCCAATTTTATTGTCCTATGTACTCGGATGTGGGAGTTATACTGAAATATTTACAGGTGCTTACGTACTCAGATATTATTTGATAACCCATTACCGCACTAGAGGGCGGAAGTGTAGCGCTAATGAGTTTGAAATTTCCCATGAGATTCCAGTTTTGGTCAAGGCCAACGCCTATAATTTTCGATGATGCTCAGATAATAATTTTAAGATGAAGAGGACCGAAAACCTATTTATTGTGTTTTTTTTCGAGTAGATCTATGGGCTACAATTGAAAGCCGAACATCACAACACAACCCACGGTGAAAGGAATCTGGACAAGTAATTAGAAGGGCTGTACTGAATATTAGTAATATTTCTTGACCTCTAGTCGGTAAAGAGGGTGCATATAGCGCGAAATATTGCCCAAGCTCAGAACTACACCACAGAAAGTTAGATTTTCGTGGAAGTTGTGGAGGGTATCATATGGTCGGCCCCGTCCGACTATACTGCTCCGCTCACTGGTTTTATATGCTTCAAATATTTTAAGAAGGATTTTCCTGAACATATTTCAATTTGATTGATTTTATATATAATTGGTTCAAATCATCCTACCAACATTTATAATTATTGGTGGATCGTAAAGTATAACCGCCATATAAAGTCCCGCGCCTTTGTAAGTTATTTAATCGTCCTAGGCTCGTTTTCCTATCGAAGTTGTTAGATTTTGGTATATCGACCTTTCTACAAATTTACATTCGGTGATCGTGATCTTCACAAAATATTTTCTTATATCCAGCATTCAAATGTCACGCGTCAATTTCGTTATATTCAATGGTCAAGGCCATTGTTCCAACCTGAGTGTCTGTAGTTTCGTATTTTGTTTTAACATGGCAGCAATTCACCATGGCATAGCTCCCATATAGAAGTCCTGATCGATTTGAAATCTTTGAATGTCCATTTCATTGTGAAGGGCATACAAAGTTTAGCTAAAGTTTTTCCTAAAAAATCCTCTTTTTTTTAGAAAAATATTGGAGGAAATCGGTTCAGCGTACTTTGCTTTACATGAAATATTGCTTAGTGTATTGGATTGAAATCGGTTAAGATTTTGATATAGCTTCCGTATATATTTTCATCCGATTTCCTCTAAATGGTGTACCAAATAACTAAAATTTGACCGATTATAACGGATTGGTACACAAGTGCCAAATTAAACATAGAATAACGTGTATTGAATTTTGTAAAATATGTTCAGATGTTGATACAACCGCTATATATTTTCTGAGTCCATACAAATTGTGCACCAAATAATAAACGTTTTCTCCGGTTAAGATAAATTTTGCACACCGCACTGTGCTGCAGCGTACCAGATGATAAATTCCACGGTTGCTTTAATACGTCCAAAATTAAATATATAATTGTTTTCGATTTCATCCTGAGTGGCTATAAATTTAGTAGATGGTGGAAAAATCTCGTCCTAGACATTTTAATCGTTATTAATTTGTATACCGTACCGTATAATTTTGAGTGGTTATTGTTATTGGTAATGATCGGAGCTCTAGAGTCCAGTGGTTATATGTCCAGTCCAGTGGTAATTATGTAGGGCACACATGGAGCTAGAGCGGGTTCCTTCAGAGTGTAATGCTACCCTTATACACGCATCTTTTGAAGTTTATGATAGCGAATCATAGTGAAAGAAGGTGACTTTTATTAGTTCCATCAATGAGTCAGACTAGGCCCTTTCCCATTGGCCTATTATATATTCAAAATAAATATCGCCTTGCAAATACACGTTGTAATCATTGTCCACATTTCAAAACCAAACCTCGTATCACAAACTTCCCATAATGTCTTTTCACATCCGACGACGAAGGAAAAAAGTGAAATGGATAAGGTAACAAAAGCCATATTTTTCCCTTTTGGAAAAGTGAATGGTATCGAATGAAGGTTAGTTGGTGAACCATTTTCCTCAAAGAAAAAAATACAAATGAAAACTAAACATTCACAACTCCGTGTATCCTGATGGAGAACAATAACCTTTGCAATTTTGGCGTTCCTCCTCCTCCATCTTCATTCCAGATTTTCTACATGACATCAATAATTTCTGTCAAAAACTGTCCTTTTTCCCGACCGTCACCTAACACCAATGAAAATGGATGATAACACAATACCGTGCAACAATGAAGAAATGTTGCGGCGCTGACATAAAAACCAAAAACAACAACCGTTTAAAAAGTTTTGAATTTTATGATGACCTTAGATGTCGGGGTTTTTTGGACTTTGCTATTTTCAAATAACCATTGGCCGAGTTATGCTTAAGGTGTTATACCCAGCCTATGAAAACGCTATAAATTCTAATATTTTTTTCTCGCGATGTTCGCTCTCTCTGACAGCCATAAACCATTTTTTGCGTGTTGTTGGCTATTCATTTTTTCACTTTCATTTCTTTGTTAGTTCGGGAGAATGCATGAGAATGGAGGTTGGGGGTTTTCTGTGGGGATCTTCCGTGTGTGTCCAAAATTTATGTCCACCTCAGATGCAAATGCCTTTATTTGACCAAAAATACTGCAACGTTTGCACCTTGAAATATGTGGCAATTTATCATTTAAGTTTTTTTGTTGTTGTTTTTTTCTCCCATCGAATCCATTGCCAATATCATTTACCGGTTTCTGTCAAAACCATTTGAATTTATGGCCAGAGAATATATGGACGATTTTTGTGAAAACATAAAAAATGATTTCATATTTCTTTGCGATTTTTTTCTTTCTGTGTGTGTAAATTCAAATTAGTGGCAGGGTGGGACAGCAGAACATTCGATGGTGTGATTTATTTAGGGATGATCTGGAGGTTATTTGATTTTTCAGATCATAGAAGAGCTGAAGGTCTTCTTCGCCATAGAAGAGCTGAAGGCCTTCTTCGCCATAGAAGAGCTGAAGGTCTTCTTCGCCATAGAAGAGCTGAAGGTCTTCTTCGCCATAGAAGAGCTGAAGGTCTTCTTCGCCATAGAAGAGCTGAAGGTCTTCTTCGCCATAGAAGAGCTGAAGGTCTTCTTCGCCATAGAAGAGCTGAAGATCTTCTTCGCCATAGAAGAGCTGAAGATCTTCTTCGCCATAGAAGAGCTGAAGGTATTCTTCGCCTCCTTCATAGAAGAGCTGAAGGTCTTCTCCTTCATAGAAGAGCTGAAGGTCTTCTCCTTCATAGAAGAGATGAAGGTCTTCTCCATCATAGTAGAGCTGAAGGTCTTCTCCTTCATAGAAGAGCTAAAGGTCTTCTCCTTCATAGAAGAGCTGAAGGTCTTCTCCTTCATAGAAGAGCAGAAGGTCTTCTCCTTCATAGAAGAGCTGAAGGTCTTCTCCTTCATAGAAGAGCTGAAGGTCTTCTCCTTCATAGAAGAGCTGAAGGTCTTCTCCTTCATAGAAGAGCTGAAGGTCTTCTCCTTCATAGAAGAGCTGAAGGTCTTCTCCTTCATAGAAGAGCTGAAGGTCTTCTCCTTCATAGAAGAGCTGAAGGTCTTCTCCTTCATAGAAGAGCTGAAGGTCTTCTCCTTCATAGAAGAGCTGAAGGTCTTCTCCTTCATAGAAGAGCTGAAGGTCTTCTCCTTCATAGAAGAGCTGAAGGTCTTCTGCGCCATAGAAGAGCTGAAGGTCTTCTTCGTCATAGAAGAGCTGAAGGTCTTCTTCGTCATAGAAGAGCTGAAGGTCTTCTTCCTCATAGAGGAGCTGGAGGTCTTCTTCCTCATAGAGGAGCTGGAGGTCTTCTTCGTCATAGAAGAGCTGAAGGTCTTCTTCCTCATAGAGGAGCTGGAGGTCTTCCTCAGAGAAGGTTTGGAGGTCTTCTTGATAGAGAAGTAGGAGATCTTCTTCTTAAAGGTCTTCTTCTTAGAAGAAGGTAAAGGTTTTATTTGTCATAAAAGAGTTGGATGTCTCCTTCTGCATAGAAGACCGGAAGGTCTTATTCATAGAGTTGCTGAAGGTTTATTTCTTCATAGAAAATCTGAAAATACCTGGAGATCCACTTTTTATTGAAGCTCTCCAGAGTTTCTTTAGGTCGACTTATTTATGGGCTGGAGGTTATACCAGTCATAAAGGACCTAGGGGTATATTTTTTCATAGTGGAACTTATTTGAGAGATTAGTGGTTTAAATTGAAGATAACAATTCCCGATAATACCCCCTATAAACCCAACGTTTAACCGTCTTTAATCCGTTCAATTTCATTATCCACCCTGATATGTAATATATATGCGAGTGAATGTGTATATATTTATGTGTCTGTATCTGTACATTAAGAATCATACATAGCTCTCCAAGCAAATGACAGGCGACAAAACCATACATCATTTTCTTGATTTTCTTCAGTTTTGTTCCTTGACATGGGTATGAAGACGACCGCGAACACCCACCCATTGAATTTGTGTTATTGTTGTTATTATTTTTCTTGTTAAAGACTTGACGTGTGTCGTCTCATCGCAATGGTTTTTCCATTCTTCTTTTTCATTTCTTTAGCAGTCATCCAGTCAAGTCATTCCTTCCATTCCATTCATTTAATGTCAAATAACAACAAAAGCGTTATGTTCAAGACACCTTTTTGAACATTGTCAAGGAGCTGAAGCTCCATTGTATTTTTTGCTATTACAGCCAAGCAAAAATCAGGCCTTGCAAAAATATTCTTTAAAAAATCCACGCCTTATATGAGGCCTTGAAAAAATATTCTTTAAAAAATCCACGCCTTATATGAGGCCTTGAAAAAATATTCTTTAAAAAATCCACGCCTTATATGAGGCCTTGAAAAAATATTCTTTAAAAAATCCACGCCTTATATGAGGCCTTGACAAAATATTCTTTAAAAAATCCACACCTTATATGAGGCCTTGAAAAAATATTCTTTAAAAAATCCACGCCTTATATGAGGCCTTGAAAAAATATTCTTTAAAAAATCCACGCCTTATATGAGGCCTTGAAAAAATATTCTTTAAAAAATCCACGCCATATATGAGGCCTTGAAAAAATATTCTTTAAAAAATCCACGCCTTATATGAGGCCTTGAAAAAATATTCTTTAAAAAATCCACGCCTTATATGAGGCCTTAAAAAAATATTCTTTAAAAAATCCACGCCTTATATGAGGCCTTGAAAAAATATTCTTTAAAAAATCCACGCCTTATATGAGGCCTTAAAAAAATATTCTTTAAAAAATCCACGCCTTATATGAGGCCTTGAAAAAATATTTTTTAAATAATCCACGCCTTATTTGGCCTTAAAAAAATATTCTTCAAAAAATCAACGCCTTATATGAGGCCTTGAAAAAATATTCTTTAAAAAATCCACGCCTTATATGAGGCCTTGAAAAAATATTCTTTAAAAAATCCACGCCTTATATGAGACCTTGAAAAAATATTCTTTAAAAAATCCACGCCTTATATGAGGCCTTGAAAAAATATTCTTTAAAAAATCCACGCCTTATATGAGGCCTTGAAAAAATATTCTTTAAAAAATCCACGCCTTATATGAGGCCTTGAAAAAATATTCTTTAAAATATCCACGCCTTATATGAGGCCTTGAAAAAATATTCTTTAAAATATCCACGCCTTATATGAGGCCTTGAAAAAATATTCTTTAAAATATCCACGCCTTATATGAGGCCTTGAAAAAATATTCTTTAAAAAATCCACGCCTTATATGAGGCCTTGAAAAAATATTCTTTAAAAAATCCACGCCTTATATGAGGCCTTGAAAAAATATTCTTTAAAAAAAATCTACGCTTCATATTAGGCCTTGAAAAAATATTCTTTTAAATATCCACGCCTTATATGAGGCCTTGAAAAAATATTCTTTAAAATATCCACGTCTTATATGAGGCCTTGAAAAAATATTCTTTAAAAAATCCACGCCTTATATGAGGCCTTGAAAAAATATTCTTTAAAAAATCCACGCCTTATATGAGGCCTTGAAAAAATATTCTTTAAAAAAAATCTACGCTTCATATTAGGCCTTGAAAAAATATTCTTTTAAATATCCACGCCTTATATGAGGCCTTGAAAAAATATTCTTTAAAAAATCCACGCCTTATATGAGGCCTTGAAAAAATATTCTTTAAAAAATCCACGCCTTATGTGAGGCCTTGAAAAAATATTCTTTAAAAAATCCACGCCTTATATGAGGCCTTGAAAAAATATTCTTTAAAAAATCCACGCCTTATATGAGGCCTTAAAAAAATATTCTTAAAAAAATCAACGCCTTATATGAGGCCTTGAAAAAATATTCTTTAAAAAATCCACGCCTTATATGAGGCCTTAAAAAAATATTCTTTAAAAAATCAACGCCTTATATGAGGCCTTGAAAAAATATTCTTTAAAAAATCCACGCCTTATATGAGGCCTTGAAAAAATATTCTTTAAAAAATCCACGCCTTATATGAGACCTTGAAAAAATATTCTTTAAAAAATCCACGCCTTATATGAGGCCTTGAAAAAATATTCTTTAAAAAATCCACGCCTTATATGAGGCCTTGAAAAAATATTCTTTAAAAAATCCACGCCTTATATGAGGCCTTGAAAAAATATTCTTTAAAAAATCCACGCCTTATATGAGGCCTTGAAAAATATTCTTTAAAAAATCCACGCCTTATATGAGGCCTTGAAAAAATATTCTTTAAAAAATCCACGCCTTATATGAGGCCTTGAAAAAATATTCTTTAAAATATCCACGCCTTATATGAGGCCTTGAAAATATTCTTTAAAATATCCACGCCTTGAAAAAATATTCTTTAAAAAAAATCTACGCTTCATATTAGGCCTTGAAAAAATATTCTTTTAAATATCCACGCCTTATATGAGGCCTTGAAAAAATATTCTTTAAAAAATCCACGCCTTATATGAGGCCTTGAAAAAATATACTTTAAAAAATCCACGCCTTATATGAGGCCTTGAAAAAATATTCTTAAAAAAATCCACGCCTTATATGAGGCCTTGAAAAAAATATTCTTTAAAAAAAATCTACGCTTCATATTAGGCCTTGAAAAAATATTCTTTTAAATATCCACGCCTTATATGAGGCCTTGAAAAAATATTCTTTAAAAAATCCACGCCTTATATGAGGCCTTGAAAAAATATTCTTTAAAAAATCCACGCCTTATGTGAGGCCTTGAAAAAATATTTTTTAAAAAAAATCTACGCTTAATATTAGGCCTTGAAAAAATATTCTTTTAAATATCCACGCCTTATATGAGGCCTTGAAAAAATATTCTTTTAAATATCCACGCCTTATATGAGGCCTTGAAAAAATATTCTTTAAAAAATCCACGCCTTATATGAGGCCTTGAAAAAATATTCTTTAAAAAAAATCTACGCTTCATATTAGGCCTTGAAAAAATATTCTTTTAAATATCCACGCCTTATATGAGGCCTTGAAAAAATATTCTTTAAAAAATCCACGCCTTATATGAGGCCTTGAAAAAATATTCTTTAAAAAATCCACGCCTTATATGAGGCCTTGAAAAAATATTCTTTAAAAAATCCACGCCTTATATGAGGCCTTGAAAAAATATTCTTTAAAAAATCCACGCCTTATATGAGGCCTTGAAAAAATATTCTTTAAAAAAAATCTACGCTTCATATTAGGCCTTGAAAAAATATTCTTTTAAATATCCACGCCTTATATGAGGCCTTGAAAAAATATTCTTTAAAAAATCCACGCCTTATATGAGGCCTTGAAAAAATATTCTTTAAAAAATCCACGCCTTATGTGAGGCCTTGAAAAAATATTCTTTAAAAAAAATCTACGCTTCATATTAGGCCTTGAAAAAATATTCTTTTAAATATCCACGCCTTATATGAGGCCTTGAAAAAATATTCTTTAAAATATCCACGTCTTATATGAGGCCTTGAAAAAATATTCTTTAAAATATCCACGCCTTTTATGAAGCCTTGAAAAAATATTCTTTAAAAAATCCACGCCTTATATGAGGCCTTGAAAAAATATTCTTTAAAAAATCCACGCTTATATAGGACTTGAAAAAATTCGCCCCTATTTTGTGTTCCCTGAAAAATATTTTAGAGAAGCCAACTTCTTCTTTATGGTAAAC